>NC_142418.1:1337500-1560000 GCF_059516105.1 Syngnathus floridae | reverse complement strand
TTAGGGGGAGTCAAAGAGCCATATTTTCAAGAGCCACACAATTAACTAATAAAATATTGATGATTTTGCAAAGCCTGAGGTTATTTTTAAAGGTTTCAGGGTTTTCTTGCATGTATAGATTTTGTATTTTCTTGGAGAACTCTGCATTGCCACAGCAACAGCACCGGCAAAACCTCACACTCACTCAAAGTCACTCAAACTTTGTGTTTTAGCATCATGAAGGCCTCAACAGAGAAAATTTGAAGTACATTTGGTTAACCCTGCCAGAACAGCAGAGCGGCTTTAAAAGTTACTTTGTTCTTATTGTCGCAATATTTATAGTGCTAGTCTAAAACAGTAAACAAAGTCATGTTGAATCTTTTGGAATTCAATCACAACCACTTTCAATAATTTATTCTTTACACTGTCTAAATCCTTTAAACAAAATCACTTTTATTAAAAAAATTATATTTATTTTTATTCAATTATTCGACTCTCCATACATATACAGGAATAGGACTTTATTGATATAGCACTTTCACAACGTCTTTTGTTGTATTATAACTACCGTAATTTTCGGACTATAATTCGTGTTTTTTTTCATAGTTTGGGTGGGGGGGGGGGGGCGACTTATACTCAGGAGCGACTTATATATATGTTTTTTCTACAAAGTTTTACTTGATCATTAACACATCATTTACTTACAAATATAGTTGACCACTTCACATGTTATTTTTAGTATAGTTGATCACTTCACATGCTTTTATATCTTTATCTTGAACATATTCAAAACATGAAAAATGGAGAGAAAAAAATCAAATAAAGCAATTAACACTTAAAAGCGCCATATCCAAGTCTACTGTCTGCTGTATGCACACTTGCTCCATTTTTGCTCCTCTTATATTTAATATGTTATTTAATTTGTTATTTGTTTATTCATCACACTTATTTATTCATTGTTTGTGCCTTCTTTTTATTTTTTGTGTTGTTTACTTGTATGCATATTGTGTACTATGTCTTGTCACCGTGGGATAGTGGGAACATAATTTCGATCTCTTTGTGTGTCTTGGCATATGAAGAAATTGACAATAAAGCAGACTTTGACTTTGATGAAACAACCAAATAAACAAAACAAAAAACAGTTATTTTCAGACGAAACTGGATGAGGGTGCTCTAAATTTTACCGTTGGCCGTGACTCATCAACTGGGAAGGGCTTAACAAAAATGGCACCAAAAAGAAACTCATATTCTGCAGGTTACAAACTTTTTCAAAATTTCAAAATTCAAAAAAAAAAAGAAGAAGAAAAAGTTAAACTGCGATAAACGAACCGTGATGTAGCAAGGGATTACTGTAATTTGAATTTCAAGTGACATCAGTGGCACGGCGCGGCGGTTGTTTACATAAAGGACAAAGATTCGATCACGGGATGACGAAGGGCCCCACGTACTACCGGCATCAGTCGCGGCTTTGTTTGAAAGTGACACGGAGGACGAAGAGTTTGAAGGATTTAATGATTAGAAGTGACGTAGAAGGTTTGGAAAACATTTTTATTTTTGTTATAGTTCTTTGATATATATTTTATTTTGTGTAGCAACTTCTATATGTTTTTATCGTTACAGTTCATAGTTGTTGGCTCGTTGAACTCTTGTTTTGTTAAATAAAGGGCCGTTTACCAAACCCACGTCTTCCCTTGAACTTTGTTAACGCTACAATATATTTATATACTACATCTGTGGAATAAAACGAGTCGCAACTGACCCACGAGGCTGATGTCAGCTGCTCACGCGCGGTGTTGTTGACATAAAGGATGAGAAATTTGGTCGATGGATTTAATGATTTGGAGTGACACAAATGGTTTGATAATATTGTTGTTTATGTGATAGTTATTTAAAATATAGTTTATATATTGATGTATGGGCCTGTGGAATAATTTGAACTGCGGCGCGGCACACCGCATTGTTGACAGAGGACGATCGATAAAAGACGAGAAATTTGATCGATGGATTTAATGATTTGGAGTGACACAAATGGTTTGATAATATTGTTGTTTATGTGATAGTTATTTAAAATATAGTTTATATATCGTTGTATGGGCCTGTGGAATAATTTGAACTGCGGCGCGGCACACGGCATTGTTGACAAAGGACGATCGATGGATTTAATGAATTGGAGTGACACAGATGGTTTTATAAACGTGTTATTTATGTAATAGTTTTTCTAAATAACTCTGAATGTTACGTCAGGCCCGTTCTCAGCTCCTTGTTTGTGTTTGTCATGTTAGCATACCGTATCGTTTAGCCTGTTGTTGCTTGTTCATGTCTGTTCTTGGTGTTGGATTTTGTCGAATAAATTGCCCCCCAAAATGCGACTTATACTCCGGAGCGACTTATTTATTTTATTTTTTTTTCACTTTTTGGGCATTTTATGGCTGGTGTGACGTGAACTCCGGAGAGATTTATAGTCCGAAAATTACGGTAATTGTAATATAGAAGCTGGTGTAACAACAGATTTTTGGTTTTGGTGTGCCTAGAGATTTTTCCAATGTAAAGCTGTGCCGTGGATGAAAAAAGGTTAGGAAACACTGCTTTATGGAGGAAAAAAATAATAACAAAAATAATAATTTCTACAAAAACAATATGGCTCTCGCAGCGGTCGCAGCTTGGGCCTTAATGAAAAATAATTTCCGCAAAAATAGGGACCTCAAAGTGGTCGCTAATCAGGCTTCCAAAAGAAGAATTTCTACAAAACAATAGGGACCTTATAGCGGTCGCTACTCGGGCTCTAATAATAATTCCTACAAAAACAAAAGGGACCTCGCAGTGATCGCTGCTGGGGCCCGAATTGGTTATATTTCAAATACTATTACTCAATATATACAAGGATAATTGAACATTATTGAAAGCGGGCACTCATTCCCACAAGATTCCAAGTGATGCTCTCGAAACTATATATGGTGGCTGTTAGGGTTTTACAGAGTATCCTTATCGTATGATTATGTTGGAATGCAACCGGTAATGAATCCCATTCTACACAAGGTCGTAAAACACCCCCTGATATGTTTTGACTAGAGCACAAGGGCTTCCTATTCAGTCTACTCTTGCCCCCACTCTTTCTCTTAATAAATATGTCCTTGCAGTTGGGAGAGTTTCAGACTTCACTCCTTCAACGTGTGAGCTCTCCACCTGCAGGTGTCTAAAAGGACTTACTTGTCTCCTGTGTGGTTCTTGCAAAATAAGTTGGAGTGAGCAAATCTCTAACAGTGGCTTTGTAGATTGATAATGTGTGAGCAAATATTTAACTGAGGTGTTGCAATGAGTTATTTGTTTAAAGCAGGAAATCCTTCTCTGATGACTTTTCACCAATAGGTGTGTCAATATGTTTACTCAAGGCAAAGAGATAGCTTGGAAGCATGGGCACAAATGGCGAAGGGGCGTGGGGTTGTAAATCTTACTAGTATTTACATTGTAAATATAAACATACAATTTGGCACATTAGACCATATAGTACTTGAAAAATAAGCACATTTCATTGTGCGATTAAAGCTCCCATTTCAAACGACCCACATAGGGCAGTAAAATCAAAAACATAACATCACTTTACTCATGACAAGACCCGTTGTATGAGCCATTTTTGTCCTTTTGCATTATTTCTGCATTGATGTAATAGAGGGACTCGTGTGCATTGTACTCTCTCTCGGTCGTCCTCAGACGAGCTTCCATAGTAGAAGCTATACATTGCGCATTAATAATGACTATGGGGCGCAGCTCCTCACAGCATGCCCAATCCAACCCTTAATGCTGAGTTTCAAGCAGGGAGGCATCAGGTTCCATTTTATAGTCTTTTGGTATGACTCGGCTGGGGTTCGAACCCACGACCTCCCAGTCTCAGGGAGGACACCACAAGGCCACTGAGATGGTTGGTACTGGGAAGCATATAAAACCCACGCTGAATCTGAACATCTGATTACCTTTATGTTATGAGTTATTTGCTGTGTTGATGACTTGGCTAAAAACCTGCAAGTATCGTTTTTACCTTCATTAACTCCACGCGTTTTTGAAAAAAGAAAAAAAAAACTAAAATCCCAGCCGATTGAGCATTTTCACTCATTTTTTACGTGTATGATGGCGGTGGCTTGTGATGCGGACTTCGTTGTCTGTCACGTACTCACAGCCACCTCCTCTAAATTCACTCTATCGTTTTGCTGTACTGCACTCAAACAAGCAATACTTTGCTCGATTGTAAACTGCTTGAAAGCCAATTGTTTCCGTTTCGCCATGTTCCAAAACTCCAATTGCTACTCACGACCTGTATGCCTGAGCCGGAGGTGGCTTTTGAAGCGGACGTCCGTGTTTGTCGCATACTCACAATCATCTCCTCTAAATTTGCTCCTTTGTTTTGCTGTACCGCAATCACAAAGAGCGATAGTTTGCTCAATTGTAAGCTACTTGAAAGCCAATTGCTTCCGTTTCGCCATTTTCTCTCACTCTCTGACTTCTTCCTCCATCACTCTACAACATTCCCCATTGTTCTCCCATGTAGGTTGGGCTTACAGTTTACATCACCTCTCTATGAGCCAGCAAGCGCAACTGCTATCAAGTGGGCAGAGTTAGCCACTCCAATGCACTTTGCCGGGGTGTCAAACTTATTTTGGTCGCGGGCCACATCATAGTCATAGTTTGCCTCAAAGGGCCATTCAAATTGTCAACCCAAATAAATGTATGAAAGTCTCATATGGTATATATAGTATAGGTCAGTGGTCCCCAAACACCGGGCTGATTAATTAATTGACGATCAATTAATTCAGGTCAAGACGCTCGTCCCGGTCACGTGACATTTTCCCAGTCGAGCCCGCAAAGCTAGCAAAAATGAGTACGAATTTATTATGAAAAATTAAAAAATTTGGCGAATCTCTCCCAATTACATCTGTCGGTGCATGTGAAAAATTAGCACTCTTGACACAGGACGCTCGTCTCGGTCACGTGACATGTCACCACAGTTGAGCCCATGAGGCAAGCAAAAATTACCAAGAAACAGAGAAGTTCGAAAAGGAAAAAACGCCCAATGAGGACACTGAAGAAGAAGAGGTTACAACTTCTAAAAAAAGGAAAGCTGCATTTAAACGAACATTTCTGGAGTCCTACTTAAAATATGGATTTATCGCCACAGGTGACTCTGACGCACCAAGTGCACTCTGCATATGTGGCGACAGGCTAGCTAACGAGGCAATGAAGCCTTCAAACATGCTTTGGCACATGGAGACCAAGCATCCTGCATTAAAAGACAAACCTTAACCACTTCGTGTGTCATTGTCTCCGAATACGCCAAGATGGGAACGGCTCATTTCTGAGAAACAAGCTCGGTGCTCCCACTAATTCAACCTTTTATTTTTAAGTGGTTTATATTTGTTTTTATGCCAGTCGTATCATTTTATTTCATCCTATTTATATATATAAATATGTAAACAATAAATATATAAATATGTCTATTTATATCAAGGCCGGTCCTCGAAAATATTTCTGACACATAACCGGTCCGTGGCGCAAAAAAGATTGGGGACCACTGGTATAGGTCACACAACAAACTGATGAATAACTAGT
The DNA here is from genome assembly GCF_059516105.1 of Syngnathus floridae. Taxonomy (NCBI): domain Eukaryota; kingdom Metazoa; phylum Chordata; class Actinopteri; order Syngnathiformes; family Syngnathidae; genus Syngnathus; species Syngnathus floridae. Next base: position 1,554,423 of record NC_142418.1, on the reverse strand, counting down.
TTTCAAAACATACACTAATAAAAACTTTTCAAATATTTAAAATTGAAATATTGAAATCAAATCAAATATCTACCGTATTTTTCGGACTATAAATCGCGTTTTTTTTTTCATAGTTTGGGTGGGGGGGTGACTTATACTTAACTAACCGCGATGTAACAAGGGATTACTGTAATTTGAATTTCAAGTGCCTTTAGCAGCGGTTGTTTACATAAAGATTCGATCACGGGATGACGAAGATGACGAAGGGTCCCACGCACTACCGGCATCATTAGCGGCTTTGTTTGGAAGTGAAACGGAGGACGAAGAGTTTGAAGGATTTAATGATTTGGAGTGACACAGAAGGTTTGAAAAACTATTATGGCTTTTACGCACACCCGGTCCTACTCTACAGAGCTCTCTTTCACCTCCGTGGATGGAAGTCGGGGGCCGGTGCTCGGCCGGGTGGCTGTCCGGGGACGGTGGATGGGGCTCGGACATGGCTTTTACGCACGCCCGGTCCTATTCTATGGAGCTCTCTTCCACCTCCGTGGCTGGAAGTGCCACCTCCGGGGATGGAAGTCCACGCCGCCAAACGCCTGGAAGTAGACTCCGGTCCTTGGGGCCGTGTGGCGGTTAACTATTTATGTTATAGTTATTTGATATATTTTATTTTCTGTAGCAACTTGTATATGTTTTTATCGTTACAGTTCAGTAGTTGTTGGCTCGTTGAACTCTTGTTTTGTTAAATAAAGAGCCGTTTACCAAACCCACGTCTTTCTTTGTACTTTGTTAACGCTACAATATAGTTATATTCTAGGTCTGTGGAATAACGACGAGGCTGACGTCAGGGCGCATGCGTGGCGTTGTTGACAAAGGACAAGGAATTTGATCGATGGATTTAATGATTTGGAGTGACACAGATGGTTTGATAATATTATTGCTTATATAATAGTTATTTGATATAAATTTATATTTCGTTATATGGGCCTGTGGAATATTTTGAAGTGCAAGCGCCGTCAGCGGCGCGCACCCATTGTTGACAAAGGACGGTCGATGGATTTAATGAATTGGAGTGACAGATGGTTTTATAAACGTGTTATTTATGTAATAGTTATTTGAATAACTCTGAATGTTACGTCAGGCCTGTTCTCAGCTTTTCGTTCGTGTTTATGTCACGTTAGCATACCTATCGTTTAACCCAGACCTGGGCAAATTACGGCCCGCGGGCCTCATCCGGCCCTTTGAGCCCTTTGAGCGTCCCTGTCCGGCCCGCATGAGGCCAATCGTAAATTATATTTGATTACTACTTAATTAAAAAAAATACTTGCTTTTATTTTGAAAGGTGTCGCACTTCCGTGTAGCGTACCTGTATGTGAGCTGTGCGAGAAGGTGAACAGTGCGAAGTAATGCTGCCCGAGAAATGTGTGCTGACCCTCAGAAAAGAAAAGTTGACAAGGAGTGCCGTGTTTTCAACAAGACATGGACTGCCAAGTATTTCTTTACAGAAATGAAAGGCAAAGCCGTGTGCCTGATTTGTGGTACACAGGTCACTGTGTTTAAAGAATATAATTTGAGTCGCCACCACACAACTAAGCATGAGAAAAAATACATCTGTCTGATAAACAGGGTGCATCAGAGGCTGATGCATTGCTAGCAAAACTGCAAGCCCAACAAGAACTTTTTATCAAACTTCACACCCAGAGATGCAGCGGCTTTGTCATTTGAGGAAAAGTTAAAGAAGATAAGAATAAATTGTACTGAATAATGATTGGTTTTTTATTTGACCTATACACCACAATTTCACATAGCTTAATATAAATATAAACAGAATAATTGTATTCTTCTAATTACCACTACCAACTATTTAAAATAATTTAGTGCATTTTACAATGGAAGAAAATTGAGCAGGTTTAAGTTATCGTAGGTGTGGCCCTCTGACACAACTCAGGTTTTTCATGTGGCCCCTTGTAAAAATCAATTGCCCACCCCTGGTTAAACTTTAACCTGTTGTTGCTCGTTCATGTCTGTTCTTGGTGTTGGATTTTGTCGAATAAATTTCCCCCAAAATGTGACCTATACTCCGGAACGACTTATATGTTTTTTTTCACGTTATTGTGCATTTTATGGCTAATGCGACCTATATTCCGGAGCGACTTTTAGTCCGAAAAATACGGTAAATTTTTTTTTTTTTTTTTTAAATGAATGGAAAAAAAATAGCTAACAATATGTATTTTGGAAAAGTGAAAACAATTTGAAAGTTTGGAATTGACATGAATTCAATGCACAATTTGTCTTGGGCCACCTAAAATGATGTGGCGGGTCGTATCTGGCCCCGAGGCCTGGACTTTGACACCGGTGCTCTATAGACTTGATTTTAAGTGGAGAGGTGGCCAGTAGTCTTATCTACCCATTAATAAAATAAAAATAAGTTGACGAGAATATTCGTCAACGGGATCCTAAATCATTAATGTCATGATGAGTATTCCCGTCGCTGCCATACAAAGAGTTAACAGAACTCCACGTCTGCTTACTTTCGTATTTTTAAGTGGCTTAACACTCTATCAGCCTTAGGAATTGATTGTATAGCGTTTAGTCAATTCACCCGTGTCAGATTTTTATTTTACTTTAGATAATATAGACTGGTCTTTAAAGAATTTACTTTTATTCATCCTTTTTCTACCCGAGAGCAGTCAGAGGTTTTTCATTCATATTTTATTTATTTAAACAATGTTGGCTGCCCCAAAGAGAGTTATTTAAAAAAAACGTGTTATACCTCAGACTGGTTCAAGAACAGTTCCATTTACTTTATTATGTCAAAGTAGACTGATCATAAAACAAATGTTTATTTTAGGATTCTTGTTGAATTGAAGTAAATAAAAGGACACGCGAAAAATCAACTTTTTTTGCTTGTATTTGGAGTCTCCAGGAGTGTAGAAAAGTGTAACCTATCCCTCCAGGTGCTGTAGAAATACTTTTATGTTCTGTTTCGGGGCTATTTTTTACGCCGTTCAGATTTCTCCATTTTCTGTTATGTATTTTTATCTATTACATCACATCTGTCAGGGCGGGACAAACCAAACAAGGTAATGGGTGTTGCCAAACGGAAATCCGAGCAATAAACATGGCGGATTTGTGAATTTGCCATGTTTATTACGAATCCGCCATGTTTATTACTCGGAGAGACTTTTACAGTCAAGGATGTTGAAGTGGATGGATCAAAATGTTCTGTTGTTGGATGCATCAATTCATTGCACAACATCAGAACCTCAAAGAAGTGCCTGGTCAAATTTCCTTTTTCAAGCAGTGTTCCCACGTCTGTGGGCAAAGTCCTACTTGTTCAAAGAGTGTTTCAGAAATCTTTTATCAGTATAGAGGAGGATTCGCCGAAAGACTTCGTTTCATTGATGGTTCAGTTTCTTCAATCTATGGAAATGACGGACACAGTATAGCGCAAGCTTGAGATGACACAAAAAAAACCAACCTGTATTTCACGTTGTCTATGCACTCGTTTTCATAGTATTAGCTTCAGTCTTTCTGATATTTTTGGAGCTGTGCGCTCTATGTTTACTTCTTGTGGGTGTGTTTTGAGTAGTTGTATCAGATGAATTGCATCAAAGGTGCTGTATTATTCTTGGGGAACACAATAATGTGGTAAATGCATTCGTTAGCTTCTCGCTAACGCTTGCGCTAACATTAGTTTACTTCGTAGCTTGACTGCAGTGCTTGTTTACAAGACGTTCATAAATATTGCGAGGGGATTTATTTTATTATGTGTTATTATTTATAGTTGAATGGCCAAGTCTTCTGCCGTTGATATCCTTTAATAATCAAAATGTGCAAGTAAACGCTACCTTGTTTAAATAAAGCAACAACAACAAAATGTAAACGCTACCTCGGCTAAAAAAAGTATAAATATGCCGACTGGAAATATATTTGTGTTTCAGGTGTTTAACAGGGCTGGTCATCTTTATTCGTTCGATGGATGGATGGATATATACACATATATACAAACATATACTGTACATATACATATGTACAAGCAACTAGTAGCTCAATGTTCCAATATCCATAAACGGCACCTGCTATCACACCTCGAGATTGATGAGATACAACACAAATGCCATAGCGAAGGCCAACCAGAGCACCAGGTCAGAGACGAGTTAAATCCATGTAAAAGTCCAGAGGTTGGGGACGAAACCCCAATAAGCACAATCAAGCTGAACGAGGCAGCAACTGACCTGAAGAACAAGATCATGGTGAGAATGAATGCTCGGGAACCTAGATACACACTGCAGAGGCTAAGTGAAGTACCCTCAGAAAGTCTCCTAGAAGATGTGAATGCAGCATTGACAACAATTCCTACGGCTACCATCACTGAAACCAATGAGCTGATATACACCTCAGCAGCAGTGATCCTAGAAATGCTTGGCTACAAGAAGAATGACCATATGCGACCACAACAGTGCCCACCATGGAAGAGAAGGCTGGAGGCCAAAATCAAGATAGCACGGAGAGAAGTGAGCCAAATGACAGAGGCCCAGAAAGGTGCAATGAAAAAGCAAGTTCCCAAGAAATACAGCCAGATGCCCATACCTGAAGCACTCGAAACTGCCAAACAAAGACTCCAAGCCTTGGCCAGCCGCCTAAAGAGGTACGCAAGAGAGAATGAAGCCAGACGAATAAACAGGTTGTTCACAACACAACCAGCGAAAGTGTACGCTCAGTGGCAGGGGAATAATAGCAGAGCAGACCCACCAAGGCTGGAAACTGAACAGTACTGGAAGGATATATGGGAGCGGGAGGCATCACATAAGAAGGATGCACAGTGGCTGGTGGCTCTGAGAAAGGACCACAGCAAGCTCCCTGAACAGAACCCAGTAACCATCACAGTGGCAGACATCCAGAGAAGAGTCTCAGGAATGAAAAACTGGACAGCACCAGGCCCTGACATGATCCACAACTACTGGCTCAAGAAACTTACAACTCTCCATGAGCGCCTGGCAGCACAAATGAACCAGCTGCTAAGGGATGGGACTCACCCTGAATGGCTAACCCAAGGGCGTACGATCCTGATCCAGAAGGATCCATCAAAGGGTACAGTCCCATCCAACTACCGGCCAATCACCTGCCTCTCCACAACATGGAAGCTGATGTCGGGCATAATATCAGATAAGATCAGCAGGCACATGGATCAATACATGAGCACTGCTCAGAAAGGGATTGGTAAAAATACCAGAGGAGCAAAACATCAACTCCTGGTGGATAGAACAGTCACCCAAGACTGCAGAACTAGACGTACCAACCTGAGCACTGCCTGGATTGATTACAAGAAAGCATATGACTCAATGCCACATACTTGGATCACTGAATGACTGAATCACTTGAGGCTGTACAACATCAATGGGACTCTGAGAACCTTCATCGCCAACTCGATGAAACAGTGGAAAACCACACTTGAAGCCAATGGCAAGCCACTTGCACACGTGACCATCAAATGTGGTATATACCAAGGAGACGCTCTGTCCCCAATGCTGTTCTGTATAGGACTGAACCCCCTCAGCCAAATAATCAACAAGACGGGCTATGGATACCAACTCAGGAATGGGGCCACCATCAGCCCCCTCCTCTACATGGATGACATAAAGCTGTACGCTAAGAACGAGCGGGACATTGACTCCCTGATCCACACTACCAGGATCTACAGCTCTGACATCGGAATGTCATTCGTACTTGAGAAATGTGGCCGCATGGTGACTAAAAGAGGAAAGGTAATCCACACAGAGGGGGTCTCACTCCCAGAAGGAACAATAGCAGACATTGAGGACAGCTACAAATACCTTGGAATTCCACAGGCAAATGGCAACCTTGACGAGGAAACAAGGAAAGCAGCCACAGCCAAATACCTCCATCGAGTAAGGCAAGTCCTAAGAAGTCAGCTCAATGGCAAGAACAAGTCCCTAGCCATTAACAGCTACGCCCTACCAGGAATCAAATACCCTGCACGAATCATACGGTGGCCAAAGGAAGATATACAGACCACAGATATCAAGACACGGAAGCTCCTAACCATGCATGGAGGGTTCCATCCCAAGTCCAGCACCCTGAGACTGTACACTAGCCGTAAAGAAGGAGGCCGAGGACTAGCGAGCGTGAGAGCCACTATCCAAGATGAAACATCCAAGATCCATAAGTACATCAGGGATAAGGCCCGAACGGATCACGTGCTCAGTGAATGTCTCAGACAATGGGCATCAAAGGAAGATGAGGTGCTGGAGGGACCATCATGGGAGGACAAGCCTCTACATGGGATGTACCACCGAAACATAGCTGAAGTAGCTGATATCCAGAAATCCTACCAATGGCTAGAAAGAGCTGGTCTGAAGGACAGCACAGAGGCACTGATCCTGGCTGCACAAGAACAGGCCTTGAGCACCAGAGCAATAGAGGCCCAAATCTACCACACCAGACAAGACCCCAGGTGTAGATTGTGCAAAGAAGGTCCTGAGACAATCCAGCACATAACTGCAGGGTGTAAGATGCTGGCAGGTAAAGCATACATGGAGCGCCATAACCAAGTAGCTGGAATCGTGTACAGGAACATCTGTGCAGAGTATGGACTGAAAGTCCCAAGATCCAAGTGGGAAACACCTCCAAAGGTGGTAGAGAACGACCAAGCCAAGATCCTCTGGGACTTCCAGATCCAGACAGACAGAATGGTAATGGCGAACCAACCGGATATTGTGGTGGTGGACAAAGAGCAGAGGAAAGCCGTTGTGGTTGACATAGCCATCCCAAATGATGGTAACATTAGGAAAAAGGAACATGAGAAACTTGAGAAATATCAAGGGCTCAGAGAAGAGCTGGAGAAGACCTGGAGAGTTAAGACTTCAGTGGTACCTGTGGTCATTGGAGCACTAGGGGCAGTAACCCCCAAACTGGAGGAGTGGCTGAAACAGATCCCAGGAAAAACATCTGACATCTCAGTCCAGAAAAGTGCAGTACTAGGAACAGCAAAGATACTGCGTAGAACCCTCAAGCTCCCAGGCCTCTGGTAGAGGACCCGAGCTTGAAGGGAAAAAAGAGACCACCCACGGGGGGTGAGGAAAAGGTTTTTTTTTATATATATATAAAAATATATATATATATATATATATATATATATATATATATATATATATATATATATATATATATATACCGTATTTTTCTGACTAAAAGTCGCTCCAGAGTACATCGCATCAGCCATAAAATGCATCATAAAGGGGGAAAAACATATATAAGTCGCACCGGAGTCTAAGTCGCATTTTGGGGGAAATTTATTTGACAAAATCCAACACCAAGAACAGACATGAACCAGCAACAACAGGCTAAACGATACGGTGTGCTCTCGCTCGGTCGTCCTCAGACGAGCTTCAATCTATCCGGTTCTCCATACACCCAGCCAACTCGGAAGAGCTTTCAGCTGCTACGTCCTTCTTCAGAACGTCCACGTATGTTAGCGTGGGACATCCTCATAATCGATGCCCGCGCATGCTAACATGACATAAACACAAACGAGGAGCTGAGAACGGGCCTGACGTAACATTAACAGTGATTCAAATAACTATAACATAAAGAACACGTTTATCAAACCATCTGTGTCACTCCAAATCATTAAATCCATCGAATTCTTCGCGCCGCTGACGTCAGACTCGTCGTCAGTTGCAGTTCAAATTATTCCACAGGCCCATATAACTAGATATAAACTATATTTCAAATAACAATAATATAAACAACAATTTTATCGAACCATCCGTGTCACTCCAAATAATTAAATCCATTGGAATCTTCGTCATGTGTCACTTAAAAAAAAAAAAAAACAGCTGTTGACTCGCCGCTGACGTCAGACTAGATCAGGGGTCACCAACACAGTGCCCACGGGCACCAGGTCACCCGTGAGGACCGCATGCGTCGCCCACAGGACTGTTCCAAAATTAGCTCAAATAGCGGCACTTGTCAGTGAGCTGCATCTATTTATTTTACAGTCAAACCTCGGTTTTTGAACGTACTGGTTCTCGAACAAATCGGAATTCGAAAAAAAAAAATTGAGATTTTTTTTTTGCTTTGGTTGTCGAACAAAATTCGGAGGTCGAACCTCGGGAGGACCCGAGAAAAACCCGACCGCGCGGCCCAGATGCCGACTGACTCCGTTGTTATTGTATTTTTGTTAATTTGACCCCTAATCTATTAACCCCTAATCATGCCTCCAAAGAAAGCAAGTGGGAGCAGTAAAGCCATCCTAAAACACAAAGACGCTCTTAAAGCGCCCGGCGCTCTGCGGTTACGCGATCGGTCCGAATTAAGATCCCTGCGCACTGAGGTCCACTTAAATTTTGGAAAGTACATCAGGACTTTAAAAATATTTTCTATGTTTCAGCGACGGCTCTGTCACAATAATGCGACCAGCGCGGTGCAGTTGCACGGTGGGCGACGCGCTATGGTTGCGCGTTTGGCGGTGCGCTGCAGTTGCGCGATCAGACAAATATGTGCAAATCAAAAAATGCTTTATAAAGGCGGGTTTTTTTTGTCTGGATACGGATTAAAAAAATGTCCATTATTTGTAATGGGAAAATTTCATTCATAATTCGACCGATTCGCTTCTCGAACCACCTTCTGGAACGGATTGTGGACAAAAACCAAGGTTTGACTGTATTTTTGCTATTCTTGTTAGAATCACAGTTACATGTGAACTGGAAATGACAATAATAACATAGTGAAAGCCAAATTGAGCAAATTGACTATTTCAGAAGTGTGTGTCAAACTGGTAGCCCTTTGGCTTAATCAGTACCCAGGAAGTAGCTCTCGGTTTAAGAAGGGTTGGTGACCCCTGGACTAGATATATCAAATAAATATAATATAAACAACAATTTTATCGAACCATCAGTGACACTCCAAATGATTAAATCCATCGGAATCTTCGTCTTGTGTCACTTAAAAAAAAAAAAAAAAAAAACCACACCTGTTGACACCGGAACTACGTGCGCCGCTGACGTCAGACTACAAACGTAAAATAAATGTAATCTAAACAACAATTTTAACGAACCATCCGTGTCACTCCAAATCATTAAATCCATTGGAGTATTCATCCTCTGTGTCAATAAAAAAACAAAACAAAAAAAAAAACAGCTGTTGACTACCGACCTACGTGCGCCACTGACGTCAGCCTCATTGTCAGTTGTGGCTCCAATCATTCCAGAGATCTGAGTATATAACTATATTGTAGCTTCGTGACGTGTGGTGAGGTTCATGACTGGGGAGGCACTGACATCACCCCCCCAACCCAACCCCGGTAAAATTTGTCCGGCACCTAACCGTGTCACAAAAAAGGTTGGGGAATGCTGCTCTAATGTAGCTTATTCATTATTTCATTTGAACTATTTTAATTAAAATCTCATATCAGCAGTCTTCACACATAAAAACACTCAATGAAGCACATGAAATCAAAAACTTGTTTTCGATCGTGCATACCACTCTGTTTGAAAAGACATGCTCCTAAGTCCCGTTGTCCGAATCAAACCTTTTAACTCCGGAGTTGCTCTTCCTTTCCTGATGACCTCCTGCTTCGACCAAAAATCCATAGTTGAAAATCTTTTGGATATGTAATCCTTTATTGTAAAACAAAATGTAAAAACGAGAAAAAAAAACAAAAAAAAAAACAAATGTAAAATGAAATAAATGGACGACTGCTCCTCAGTTGTTCACTGTAAATTTGAACTGGAGATCTTGTTAGAGATTTGCTCACTCCAACTTATTTCGCAAGAACCACACGAGAGACAAGCAAGTTCTTTTAGACACCTGCAGGTGGAGAGTTCACACGTTGAAGGAGTGAAGTCTGAAGCTCTCCCAACTGCAAGGACATATTTATTAAGAGAAAGAGTGGGGGCAAGAGTAGACTGAATAGGAAGCCCTTGTGCTCTAGTCAAAACATATCAGGGGGTGTTTTACAACCTTGTATAGAATGGGATTCATTACCGGTTGCATTCCAACATAATCATACGATAAGGATACTCTGTAAAACCCTAACAGATCTCTTATTCTACAGGTAGGCACATGAAGCATCCCGGGATCACTAGCACCCCCTGCCATAAGGCTGGACAACCTTTTTTTCGTAGCCTCCGTAAAGTCTCTTTTCAAAGCTGTTTTTTTCATCCAAAGTAACACAACGTTACAGACAGATGACAAAAACACAAGATATGTCTTTGGCATGTGGAGAAATTGACAATAAAGCTGACTTTGACTTTGATATACATCAGCTTAGCTACAGAATTTAGTTAATATAGCCACAGTGTTTGAACACTTAAACAGGGACATAAAGACAGAGAGAAGTTCAGTCTAACTGCATAGCCTGTCAACATAGGCAGCCGTATGACTACACAATCCTCAGAGGAGGCTAGGGAGGAAGTTGGCTCCTCTGAGCGAATCGTCTTCGGTTTTAAAATAATTAAAAAATTCAGCGATTTTGGTTCAAAATGATACAAAACTATTGAAATGAAATGGAAAATGACTTTATAATAAAAAAACGTTTGTTTTTCCCCTTTTCATGATGGCAGGGGAGGCGTGGGTATGGTAACCGGCTCTTTATTTCACAAAACAAGAGCTCAACATATGTGTGTTTGCATATTTGTATATATATATATATATATATACACACACACATACATACGCGCATGTACATTGTACATACATAAATACATACGTGTACACACACAATAAAAGTTCATTTTAAAAAATTGTAGTCTGAACTTGGAACTGTTTGTCTCTTTAAACAATTTTTGTCCTTCTTTAAATGTAAATAAAACTATGTCTCGTTTATTTCTCCTAGTTAATTTTCGGAGAACCACCTAAACATGTAAGACAAAAGTGCATGTAATATGAGCTTGAGATGAGCTCTCACGTTTGTCTCACGAGCCATAGATGAGCAAGCAAAATTTTCCTTTGGGCCGCTAACTGCACGCCCCCTCCCCCCAAAAAAGCATTTGCCTCAATGTATTATCTCATCTTTGTATTGCTTCCGTCCCTTGGAAACTCGTTCAACAAATACGAGTCATCCGAGTGAGTGAAAAGAAATTATTCCGCAGGAAAAACTTACCGTGTGGTTGCTCCAGTATTTGTTTGAATAAATCACGCAGTTTAAGCTTACTTCGAGGGTTGTAGGATACTGCAGAGGTTCGAGACAGAGCTGATGCACTTTCCTCTACCGAGACCTCGCGATTCGTTTCTCCACACTGCTCCCTGCTCCTCTGCTTTTTCCTCCCACAGCTGCTCACCGACCGCGTATACTCCGGCTGAGTGCAATAGTGTTGGCTCGTGAGTGAACGATTCGTTCAAAACAACGAATCTTTTCAGTGAACAAGAGTGAACGAATCGCTTCCTAAAGTGATTCGGTTTTTTTTCAGTTCATATGACTTCAACCAGTAAGTGTCGGTAATGCCCATTGAAGCTGGTGTCACCTCGCCGTAAAACAAAACGAAGACGAAAATGACGTAACTTCCCATTCACGAACGAGTTGTGAATTGCATTTCCGGTTCACCAACGAACGAATCTGTGAGTGAACGAATAAGTGAGTGAGTGATTCGCATTTCTAGTTCATCGTGAGAACGGATCAGTGAGGGAACGAATCCTGACTTTCTCGTTCGCGAACGAGTCAATGGGTGAACTGCCTTCCCGTGCATCAACGGATCAGTCAGTGAACATGTTGCGTCTCCTGGCGTGAACTATGTACACTAGAATGTAGATTTACGATTTACTTATAGTAGGTTTTAAATAACGTGTATGCATATATATGCCTAAATATTGTTATCTAATATATCAACTGCAGTTTCACATTAGATTGCTGGTTTGAGATGTACTTTTATTCTTCTTCTTCTTCTTATTATTATTATTATAAACATTTATGTTATAACTTGTCAGGTGTTGTATTCCTTGTTTTTATATTCGCCAACCAAAACATAAAAATTAGACATTTGGTTAACTGCTCTATATGACAATATATATATGTGTTTTACGTTGTTAAATGAGTTGGTGGCCCCCCTAATAACAAATGTTGGCATAACGTTTTTTTTCCAACATTTTATTCAAACACAAACACATTTGGTATATTAACACAATCAACTACAAGCCAACAAATACAAAATTAAAACATCAATGTCAGCATAACGTGTGTCGGCTGGCAATGGCATAGCAGCAATGCTGTCTGTCACTCACTCACTCACTCACTCGTGAATCTTCGTGAACGACCAATCAGCAGCGCCAGTGAGCGTTAGATGGAGGAGTAAGTGACATAACTTCACATTCATGAACGAGTCGTGAATTGCATTTCCCGTTCACTAACGAACAAATCTGTGAGTGAACGAATCAGTGAGTGAGTGATTCGCATTTCCAGTTCATCGCGAGAACGGATTAGTGAGGGAACGAATCCTGACTTTCTCGTTCGCGAACGAGTCAATGAGTGAACTGCCTTCCCGTGCATCAACGGCAGTGACGTGCGGTGAGGGTTGGGGTTGGTGAGGCACAAACGTACTGTATGACGCTAAGGCACTGGTTGTTATCCCATTCTTGATTAAATTTAATAACATTTTAAACACACTGTTGGATTTTGTCCACAATTTAGGGAGCGCGTTATCTGCGCCTCACGGCAAAAGCCATTGCCAATCACCTGTTATCCAATTTACTCACTGCGTGCTCGTTTGATTTCTTCAGATTTAGGAAAATGCTAAGACACTGAAGCAGAAATTAGACTTACACAGGTTGGTTGAGTTCAATCACAATTCTTGTTCAAAAAGCTCTGTCTTCAGGAAAGTACAATACAGCGCTGGGCCTTTCAAGAGCGGAAAGTCTCCATTCAGAAAAGGCAACATTCAACGTTTTTTGGTCAGCTTATATTCAGTTGCACATGCCAGTGTGGGCTGAGTTTGATGGGTGATGAGTCTTTGGGGCGGGACAAGTTCGCAGGAGAGTCTGATTCCATGGGAGTGGGTGCTGGTTCGGTGAGAGCTGGTTCCATGGGGTTGGGTGCTGATTATGGGCGATTCGATGTGTGGGGGCTGTTGTTTTCCTTTCCGTCTTTCAGCCTTGACGATCATCTTTGGCTGGGCTGTCTCCCTCTGGCACCTGCTGGTTTTATCTCCAAGTGACCTTCCTGTAAACATTCTCCTCCATTCTTGCACATACACTGTCTCACCTAATTCTTTCATCATTTTTTCAATTTTGTCATTTTGTACGTAATTATGTGAGCTTTTGGCTGTGACATCATTAATCTATTACTGTTCCCTGACTATGCAAAGTTTGTTCTTTTGATCTCCACGTACTTGCTTACGTCATCATATTCTTAGTTTAATCCTGCTTTCAACGCCATCTGTTACGCATGGAGGAGGTAATGTGATGGTCTGGGGTTGCTTTGGTGCTGGTAAGGTGGGAGATTTGTACAGGGTAAAAGGGATTCTGAATAAGGAAGGCTATCACTCCATTTTGGAACGGCATGCCATAGCCAGTGGACAGCGCTTGATTAGAGCCAATTTCATCCTACAACAGGACAATGACCCCAAACACACCTCCAAACTGTGCGAGAACTATTTAGAGCAGAAGCAGGCAGCTGGTATTCTATCGTTAATGGAGTGGCCAGCGCAGTCACCAGATCTGAACCCCATTGAGCTGTTGTGGGAGCAGCTTGACCGTATGTTACGCAAGAAGTGCCCATCCAACAAATCCAACTTGTGGAAGCTGCTTCTGGAAGGGTGGGGTGCAATTTCTCCAGATTACCTCAACAAATTAACAGCTAGAATGCCAAAGGTCTGCAAGGCCGTAATTGCTGCAAATGGAGGATTCTTTGACGAAAGCAACGTTTGATGTAAAAAAAATCTTATTTCAAATACAAATCATTATTTCTAACCTTGTCAATGTCTTGACTCTATTTTCTATTCATTTCACAACGTTTGGTGGTGAATAAGTGTGACTTTTCATGGAAAACACAAAATTGTTTGGGTGACCCCAAACTTTTGAACGGTAGTATATATATATATATATATATATACATATATATATATATACATATATATATATATGTGATTGATGACCCAGTTCTAACACAGCGGCGCAGGTCGATGACGTTGCACGCAAGTCCAATTTCTGCTGTTTTCGCACTCTTGCAGCCTGTACACTCTGACACTTCTACTAGGTGTACACTTCACCGAGGACCGAAGGGTGCGAATTTTTTAACAGATGACACGGCACACTAGATGAGCATTATATCAAAATATTTTGTTTCAGCAGCGGTCGATCTAGCGTAAACATGTCTTTGTGAGTGTGGCCGGAATTTGTCTTCCCGTAGCATGCAGTTGGTTTGCTACTTTGATAGCTTGAATCAACCGTCTCGTCATTAGCTTGTTGCCGGGTACACAATAGAGTCATTCGTCACACGTATGAATGAACGTAAACTTATAACAAATTATGGCTTTTTATGAAATTTATTCTCATCCCGCTTTGATTCGATACAAAGCAGGTGTTTATACGAGCGCGACTGTGTTTGCCGTTGTGGTTGTGTGCCTCACTTACATCTCACCCCTACTGGTGGCGTACAGGAGCCAAGGTCAGTATCTTAAAGTTACGTGTATTAAATCAATCTGTTAAAATGTTGAGTTAAAGTGAAAATACAAATACTTGTGGGTTCAAACCAATATATTTCACCTTATTGTAGGTTTCTGGATGAAAAGGAACACTTATGAAGAACAAGCAGTAGTTCGGTTCCAGTATGAAACGTTGCTGGTGGCTGCAACAGATACAAATGGTGATTATGTGGCGTGGAGCACCTTTCACCATCTGAACAACATGCTCGGAAAGAAGCTGAGAATCCCTGCTGTCTCTGTAGGACATTTTTCCTCAACAATTTCCACAAATGTATATAACTGTTAGATTTTGTTCAATTTGTTATCATGGTTTTAACCAATGCAATCCACAGGTGAGGGAGGAGGACCAAAACCAGGATGGAAAGTTGGACCGTCTGATTTTTCAACTGCAGTTACCCCTGAAGAATGAAGAAAATGTGTACAGTGTCCAGCTGCTCCTGACATTCAGCTACCAGCTCTTTGTATGTATTTAACATGATACAGTAAAATAATTGAACATCTACAGTAGACACCATCTGTAGCATGCTTATAACTACTTAACTCAATTTGAGTCCAGAAAGCAGTGGGAATGCATTTTTATTTCACATTTAAAGCAGGACTAGATAACTTTTTGACCTTCATAAGATTTCCTGTGATGAAATATTGACTTACATCTAGTTGAATGGTACCATTCATGCCCTCGCGGCGTCTGTATTGCATTTACTGACACAACAAAACTTTGAGGAGTATGGCAGTGTGCCTCACAAAAAACTAAAAATCTTTACAGCGTACTTCGTTACGTTGCAAAGATGGAAGTCGATGAAATCGCCTACCTGCAATTATTGTTGTCATTAGCTCCACAACATCCAAAGAAACGGCTGCAAGATGTAAAGATTTGAACCTGTAACATGCATGATTGAAACAGTTCCATCACGGTGACTGTTTATGCCACTACATGCATATGAGGCGCACTCCATCATGCAGAATTTGTACTTTTGTCTTTCAAGTGATTCACGGCAACGCATGATATAGTATGATGAATAATGACACATGATGAATAGTAACTGCCTTGCTTCCTATTCTTCTCTCTCCATCGTACTCGGTGCTTAAGGAACATGCAGCTGGCTCGTGAGTAGGGTTGTCACAATACCAGAATTTCAGTAGTCGGTACCAATACCTATGATTTTCCACGATTCTCAATACTAATTCGGTACCACGGTAAAAAACAACAAAACAAAATAATCCATGTACTTTTAAAATCACGAATCCATCTGCTATAGTGCACATAGGAGGCCCATCCCTTCTGCCGCTGCATATCAATGGAGAAGAAGTCCATTTTGTAACATCCTTTACCTACCTTGGCTCCATAATCACCAGCAACGGCAACATGCTACCAGAAATAAATCGAAGACGTGCTCTGGCAGCCACTACCATGAAAACACTTTGGAAACCACTGTGAAGACATCACTCCATATCAAGGGAGACCAAACTAAGAATATATAACTCCTCAGTTTTGTCCATTCTCCTTTACGGAGCAGAAACCTGGCCTCTCAACAAGACCCAGGCTGCCAGAATCGATGGCTTTAACACCAGAGCACTGCGCACTATAGAGGGGATAAAATGGACAGATAAAGTCCCCAACTCTGTGCTGCGGGAACGCACCCAACAGCCCCCAGCATCCCACCTGGCAGCACAACGTCGGCTGCGCAGGTATGGCCATGTCAAAAGACTCCCCCCCCCCTGAACACCCGACTCACGCTATCCTCAATTTCCAACCAAAAATTGCCAGCTGGAAACGACCCCCCGGTGCCCCCCGCACTCAATGGATCGATGTCGTCACCATGGACCTACATCACCTGGGCCTATCGCTAGCTGAAGTTGAGCCCCTAGCACTGGACCGAACCAACTGGCGAAGACTAACTAAACTGATTGGCTTTACGCATGGCGGCACCCCAGTCGCTGAACAAGAGAACTGATGATGATGATCTGCTATAGCCAAGAAGGCTTGCACACACACCCTCAAAATGTGCCCAAACTTAATTTTGCATATTTGAGCTTTTGTCTGCGTATTTTGTCTGTGTTTGATATTAAATACGTTTGGTAACCGTCTTGCCCCAGCTGACTCATGCTGAAATGAAGGCACGTAGGCATTTTCGGGTTAACGTATTTATAACGTAACATGGCACAACAGTGATAGTAAACAGACGAATCTATAATTGTTCCGGTTGCATTCTCCTCGAATGCAAAATATTTCCACACACAACTCTTTGAGCGACCTGGCTTCTCAACAGGCCGGCGTGTTGGACTTCCACTTGCTGAAGCCATTGTTATTAAAGATCGAAGGTTTTCTTCTTCTTCAGCGCCGCTGACTACTGCTTTGTGCTGCACGGATGCGTATACTGCCCCCTTCAATTCCGGCAAGAATCCACACAGCTCGCCGAGTGAAAAGTTAAATATTCGGTTCTGACGGTACCACAAAAAGCAGGTATTGACATAGTTTTTGCATGTTGGTACTGAATTGGTACCAGAAGTGTCCGTTCTTGTGACAACCCTATTTGTGAGTGAGTGAGTGAGTGAGTGAGTGAGTGAGTGAGTGAGTGAGTGAGTGAGTGAGTGAGTGAGTGAGTGAGTGAGTGAGTGAGCGCCTGACTGTGCATTAAACACAGAAGGACGGCTCGTCTACTCATCCTCGGCCAGCCAAGATATCGGGCACATTTTTTAGATAATCCGTTGGGCAGAGCGTGTAACATTTTGCCCAAGCGAAAAAGTACAGAGCCCTGGGACGTCAGGCTAGTGATTTTGTGAGCTCTGGTCTGATTGGTTGTTCTCTATGTTGCCTGGCGAGTGAATGAGCGAGCAGGTGTCTGGCTGATTTTTGTGAGCCCTGGTGTGCTTGGTTGTTCTCAATGTTATTATTTGCCAACCACTTTGCCGCGGCACTGGTAGTGTGTGAAATTGTTCAATATTAATTAGAGTGCATTGTAAATAGGATTGCCAAACCACTGGTCAGTTAGTGCAAGGCCTGGTCAGCCACTTGCTGATCACACATGCGTGGCTAATTGGAGAATCTCGAGATTTCATCTTGTGTCGGTCTGATTGTGTTGCATTGGCACATCCTCAATTTGCTGCTGGCCTATTGTCAAACTGGTAAATAAAGGCCTGAAGTGATTAGATCTCGGCGTGCCATATATTGGACAAATGGCTTGGTTGTATGCGAGAGTCGTCACCTTATCGTGGTGGAGGGGTTTGCGTGCCCCTATGATCCTAGGAGCCATGTTGTCGGGGGCTTCATGCCCCTGGTAGGGTCACCCATGGCAAACGGGTCCTAGGTGAGGGGTCAGACAAAGCACGGCTCACCCAAGCCCCTTATGATGAAAAACACAAATGGACTTTGTTTTCCCTCGCCCGGACGCGAGTCACCGGGGCCTCCCTCTGGAGCCAGGCCTGGAGGCGGGGCTCGAAGGCGAGCGTCTGGTGGCCGGGCCTTCGCCCATGGGGCCCGGCCGGGCATAGCCCGAAATGGAAACGTGGGTCCCCCTTCCCATGGGCTCACCACCTGTGGGAGGGGCCGAAGGGGTCGGGTGCAATGTGAGCTGGGCGGCAGCCAAAGGCAGGGACCTTGGCGGTCTGATCCCCGGCTGCAGAAGCTGGCTCTTGGGACATGGAATGTCACCTCTCTGGCTGGAACGGAGCCCGAGCTGGTGTGCGAGGCAGAAAAATTCCGACTAGATATTGTCGGACTAGCCTCCACGCACAGTTTGGGTTCCGGTACAAGCCCTCTCGAGAGGGGCTGGACTCTCTTCCACTCTGGAGTTGCCCACGGCGAGAGGCGTCGAGCAGGTGTGGGTATACTTATTGCCCCCCGGCTGGGTGCCTGCACATTGGGGTTCACCCCTGTGAACGAGAGGGTAGCCTCCCTCCGCCTTCGGGTGGGGGGACGGGTCCTGACTGTTGTTTGTGTCTATGCACCAAACGGCAGCTCAGAGTACCCACCCTTCTTGGGGTCCCTGGAGGAAGTGCTGGAGAGCGCTCCTTCTGGGGACTCCATCGTTCTACTGGGTGACTTCAATGCTCACGTGGGCAATGACAGTGAGACCTGGAAGGGCGTGATTGGGAGAAACGGCCCCCCTGATCTGAACCCGAGCGGTGTTCTATTGTTGGACTTCTGTGCTCGACACGGATTTTCAATAACGAACACCATGTTCAAGCATAAGGGTGTCCATGTGTGCACTTGGCACCAGGACACCCTAGGCCGCAGTTCGATGATCGACTTTGTAGTCGTGTCGTCGGATTTGCGGCCGCATGTTTTGGACACTCGGGTGAAGAGAGGGGCGGAGCTGTCAACTGATCACCACCTGGTGGTGGGTTGGCTCCGATGGTGGGGGAAGATGCCGGTCCGACCTGGCAGACCCAAACGCTCTGTGAGGGTCTGCTGGGAACGTCTGGCAGAATCTCCTGTCAGGAAGAGCTTCAACTCCCACCTCCGGCAGAGCTTTTCCCACGTCCCGGGGGAGGCGGGCGACATTGAGTCTGAGTGGACCATGTTCCGCGCCTCCATTGTTGAGGCGGCCGACCGGAGCTGTGGCCGTAAGGTCGTTGGTGCCTGTCGTGGCGGCAATCCCCGAACCCGCTGGCGGACACCGGCGGTAAGGGATGCCGTCAAGCTGAAGAAGGAGTCCTATCGGGCCGTTTTGGCCTGCGGGACTCCGGAGGCAGCTGAGGCCCCGGGGGTGGATGAGATCCGCCCGGAGTTCTTAAAGGCTCTGGATGTTGTGGGGCTGTCATGGCTGACACGCCTCTACAACGTTGCGTGGACATCTGGGACAGTGCCTCTGGATTGGCAGACTGGGGTGGTGGTTCCCCTCTTTAAGAAGGGGGACCGGAGTGTGTGTTCCAATTACAGGGGAATCACACTCCTCAGCCTCCCTGGTAAGGTCTATTCAGGGGTGCTGGAGAGAAGGGTCCGTCGGGAGGTTGAACCTCGGATTCAGGAGGAGCAGTGTGGCTTTCGTCCTGGCCGTGGAACAGTGGACCAGCTCTACACCCTCGGCAGGATCCTCGAGGGTGCATGGGAGTTCGCCCAAGCAGTCCACATCTGTTTTGTGGACTTGGAGAAGGCGTTCGACCGTGCCCCTCGGGAGGTTCTGTGGAGGGTGCTTCGGGAGTACGGGGTGCCGAGCCAACTGATAAGGGCGGTTCGGTCCCTGTATCACCGATGCCAGAGTCTGGTCCGCATTTCCGGCAGTAAGTCGGATTCGTTCCCAGTGAGGGTTGGACTCCGCCAAGGCTGCCCTTTGTCACCGATTCTGTTCATAATTTTTATGGACAGAATTTCTAGGCGCAGCCGAGGCGTTGAGGGGGTCCGGTTTGGGGACCTCAGCATCGCGTCGCTGCTTTTTGCAGATGACGTGGTGCTGTTGGCTTCTTCAGGCCGTGATCTCCAGCTCTCGCTGGAACGGTTCGCAGCCGAGTGTGAAGCGGTCGGGATGAGGGTCAGCACCTCCAAATCCGAGTCCATGGTCCTTGATCGGAAAAGGGTGGAATGCCCTCTCCGGATCGGGGATGAGATCCGGCCCAAGTGGAGGAGTTCAAGTATCTTGGAGTCTTGTTCACGAGTGAGGGGAGGATGGAGCGTGAGATCGACAGGCGGATCGGGACAGCGTCGGCAGTAATGCGGACCCTGTACCGGTCCGTTGTGGTGAAGAGAGAGCTGAGCCAAAAGGCAAAGCTCCCACTTTACCGGTCGATATACGCTCCTACCCTCACCTATGGTCACGAGCTATGGGTCGTGACCGAAAGAACGAGATCTCGGATACAAGCGGCCGAAATGAGTTTTCTCCGCAGGATGTCCGGGCTCTCCCTTAGAGATAGGGTGAGAAGCTCGGTCATCCGGGAGAGACTCGGAGTAGAGTCGCTACTCCTCCACGTTGAGAGGAGCCAGATGAGGTGGCTCGTGCATCTTATCAGGATGCCTCCTGGACGCCTCCCTGGGGAGGTGTTCCGGGCATGTCCCACCGGTAGGAGACCCCGGGGATGACCCAGGACGCGCTGGAGAGACTATGTCTCTCAGCTGGCCTGGGAACGCCTTGGGATCCCCCGGGATGAGCTGGACGAAGTGGCTGGGGAGAGGGAAGTCTGGGAGTCCCTCCTAAAGCTGCTGCCCCCGCGACCCGACCCCGGATAAGCGGAAGAAGATGGATGGATGGATGGATGTATGCGAGATACTGATTGGTGTGTTAGAGTGAAGAGTGTGTTATAGTTTCTCTAATTTGGGTTTTGCTTCACCTCTAAACCAACTGGACATACAGTGGGGCAAAAAAGTATTTAGTCAGCCAGTAATTGTGCAAGTTCTCCCACTTACAAGATGAGATGCCTGTAATTTTCGTCATATGTACTGTCAATCGTGCACTTATCAAATGTAAGTGACCGGCTCTCCGTTTAAAGGGTAAAATTCTGTACTTGAACCCTTCTGCTGTAACACAGTATGCAGGGGAAACATGAATTTATTTAAGCCGGTTCGTTCTGAGTCTCACCGCTGTTCAGGTAACTAATCTATTGCTAGATCAATTCCGTCTCTTTGGACGCCAGTCCCGCTGAAATCAAAGAAACCCAAGGGTTGAGTAACTACTTTGTCGAGACCCAGGATCTCCTCAATCGCGGCCGTCAGCAGCGGCTCTCTCTCCTATTAAGATTGTTGCTTTTGTTATCCGCTCGGAATAGTTTAGCTGTCTTTGTTAAAACCGCGGGAACTCATTTATTTTCACTAGCGTACACTCACACTAGCTGAGCTTAAGATAACGGTTTCGAACCAGATCTGACACTCCTTGTTGTCAGGATTAAAGCTGTCTTCACTTAAAAAAGAACTCAACGGTTAATAGTATGACTAAGATAGACAAAGAAAAGAGATTTATAGGTTTATAAGATTAACATGTCCCCACTGTCTCAAACCTAATGCTTCTAAGCAATCCCTTAATTGAAAGTTAATGATTTAGGATAATAGAAGTTAAAGAAAAAAGGTTTAAATAGAACATCAATTTTATTCAAAACTAAAAGATTAAATGTCAGCAGTTAGTCTCAAACCTAATGCTTCTAAATAATCCCCCAATCGAAATTTAATGATTTAAGATAAAAGTTAAAGAAAAAAGGTTAATTAGAAGTTCAATGTCAATCGAATTTAAAAGATTAAAAATCAGCATTTATTATAGAAAAAGAATAAGCAATACAAGCCTTAATTATTCTTACAAACAAGATTGAATTCACTCACCAAACTCATGTCTTTTATATTGTCTGTTCTCGAGGTTCTCTCAATTGTAAAGCTCAAAAAGTGTATAAAAAGAGGATATATATCTTAAAAAATGAATGGCTATTTGATGGAACAAGTGAGTGATAAGGTCAGCTAATTCCAATCTCTATAAAAATCTAAGTAGCCACAGAGAAGAGAAGCGCCGTCCTAAATTGGCTTCTTTTTCTCTATGCTTGCCCTTTTCTCTTCTCCTTTCCAAAGCTCAAATTTTGAATAAGTCCAAATTGAAGATAGTATAAATTCATTCCAACAGACTCTGGGTTAATCTAAGTAAGAAGAAAAAAATCTATCTTTTTATAAAGGACGTTTAGCGCAATCGGACAGCATCTCGTCCCTTTGGACCAAAAAAAGCCTCGCCCTCTGTTGGATCACTTTTTTATACAGACTTGGGCTCAGTCCTCTTCCCATGACTATTTTAAAAATAAACTGAGGCATCCACCTGCTTGTGCAACGTGCCTTGTCTTCCGGAAGATGTCCATCTTCCTTGAGATGCTTTCGTGTTCCCAGAGATTCTCATCCTGATTCTCATGGATGCTACTCTGTTCTCACGGAAGCAACGCTTTCTCAGAGATGCTTCATTGACTCCCTAATTTTCCGACGCTTAATTTAGCGTGCGACATCCGTCGCCTCGTGTCAGCGTGACATCTGCCGCGGCCTGCTTTCACTCATGTTCCATCAAAAAGCACTCCCTCCCCTCTACTCAATTCTCAGTACATTCATGTGTAAGTGACACATCAATGCCACATTTATGTTGAAATGACACATTATTGCTAAATTCATGTTTAACCTTTGTTAACATTACAACTTATAACAACACGTTCTCAAATTAATTCAACAACTGATCATCTTTTGTGTACAGAATACCTTATGACAAACAAAATATAATAAGTGTATTTCAGCTTCTCTACTAGTGGTTAACATGTCACATTCTCATCTCAACAATGATCATGGGCTTTTCTAGTGAGCAGATTAAAATATTCAAGCAGTTTCAATATAATATGTCAAAGCAAAAATAATATAAAATCATCCAAAGTTGTGTGTCCATGTTTTATCCAGAATATGTCCTTCTAATCAGTTAACAATTGTGACTACCTGATAATCAGGTCAATTTAACATTAGCACCATCTCTGGTAAAATTGTTATTATTATGAATTATTAATTTGGAAAAACTAACTATTAACCTATCTTAACTCGGGCCCTTCTTCAGGTCTCTCATGTCAAGCTTTTGTCACCATCTTCTGGCGAAATTTAGAATTTCATTTAAGTCAATTGTCTAGGCCAGGGGTCTCAAAGTCCAGTCCTCGGGGGCCGCATTCCTACATGTTTTCCAAGTTTCCCTTGTTAAACACACCTGATTCAAATGATCAGTTCATCCTCACGTTCTGCAGCAGCCTGATAATTGAATCAGGTGTGTTTAACGAGGGAAACTTGGAAAACATGTAGGAATGCGGCCCCCGAGGACTGGACTTTGAGAACCCTGGACTTGGCCAAATCCAACACCATTTTAACCTCTGTCACTCCTCAGTACACTTCAACAATGAGAGATGGAAAATCACATTGTCTGATTTTTAAGAAATGTATTTGCAAAATATGGTGGAAAATAAGTATTTGGTCAATAACAAAAGTTCATGTTAATACTTTATATACCCTTTGTTGGCAATGACAGAGGTCAAACGTATTCTGTAAGTCTTCACAAGGTTTTCACACACTGTTGCTGGTATTTTGGCCCATTCGTTCATGTAGATCTCTTCTAGAGCAGTGATGTTTTGAGATAGATAGATAGATAGATAGATAGATAGATAGATAGATAGATAGATAGATAGATAGATAGATAGATAGAAACTTTATTGATCCCAGGGGAAAATTCAGTGTTCCAGCTACATTCATACCACAGAGTGGGTGTATAAAGGACATACAGATGACATTAGCGCAAACCTAGCAGGCTACAAGAAAAGGCTGCCACTCACAATGGCACCAACAAAGGAAATCAGTTTGTATGACAAGATACAAGCCATCAAGGGCAAATCAACAAAGGAAAAAAATAACTGCAGCCCTGATGGTGAGAAGCTCAAATAATACAGATTTAGACTCAGAGACTCTGAGGTCTGCAACACTGCACCCCCAAATACCCATAAGAACAATCCAAAACACACAAAAATACCTCCACAGAGTCTGCGAACCGTAAACGCAGTTCAGCGGGTGATTCGCAGACAACGGAGCGAGCAATTAGACTGGTTGTGATTCGTCAAAACCTCACAAAACAGGCAAACACGTGTGAAGCGTCCTGGGCACTCAGGTGGGACAGATGCAGATGGTACGCGTCGTCACCACAGAGCAGACTTGGTGAAGGTCGACTACATCCAAGGTCCGACGAGCACAAGGGAGCAGACGTCTCATAGGGGTCTGCGCAGCAAAGGCAAAACGCGGGAGCCGGACTCAACACCGGCTGGATGAGCAGGACGGCTGTCGCTGAGTCACGCCGGTCCCAACTGAAGCGGCACAGCAAAAATACCTGCCCGTGCCCAGCCGATCTGCATACGCCAAGGTGCGGTGGAATGTACTGGTGTCGCCGAGTGGATGGCCGAACCTGGTACAGCCCCGACCGTGGCCACACACCACTGCGGTAAAGAGGCCGCTGCAAAGAGGGAAGTTGGAGGTGCTCAAATCTCTCCCAAGTGGGAGTTGCTTACAGCTCTCCCTTTCTGCTGCAGAAGTTAAAAATGGGCAGCCGTCTCTTGTGTGGTTCTTGCACAAAAGGTAAAATGACTAAGAAAATCTCTATCAAGAGACCTCGAGGCGATCACTGCTTGGGCCCTAATAATTACTACAAAAACAATATGGATGTTGTAGCGGTTGCTGCTCCGGCCTTAATTATAAGAATCTCTACAAAAACAAAAGGGGCCTCGCAGCATTCGCTACTGAGGCCCCAATAATAGTACATAACAAGAATGTTGGGATGTACACTTACTGTATTGGCCCGAATATAAGACGACCCTGATTATAAGACGACCCCCTCTTTTTCAAAACTCAAGTTAGAAAAAAGACTGTTTGAACGCCAAATTTAATTTTTATACAGAAAATAATTACAGTACATCTGAAACAAATGATTATAACAATATATTTGAGAGAAAAAACATGTTATTTTGCCTCATTCAAATCATGCAAAACCTATCTATCACGTCTTAATATCTGAAAATTTAAATATGTAAACTAAAGTGCAATCACCTTTGTAAATGAATGGCTTCTGGTTTTTGAAATGTAAATAAACCAATCTACTGTGATAAAACAATAAAATTGCAATAACTGCATTAACCATCAAAGTGAAGTCTAACAAAGTCAAAGTCAGCTTTATTGTCAATTTCTCCACATGTCAAAGACACACAAAGAAACCGAAATTTCGTTCCCCCCTATCCCACGGTGACAAGACATGGCTCACAACAGACAAACAAGTAAACAAGTATAACAAAAGCGTGCTGAATAAATAATGAATACATAACACAACAATAAATACATAAATAAGAGGAGCAGAAAAAAAAAAAAAAAAAAGGAGCAAGTGCGCGTACAGCAGACATTCCCGAAAATAGCGCAACAGTGCCGCACGCTACGCAGAAGGGGGTAGCGAGTTCAGGGCCCTAACAGCCTGGAGAAAGAAGCTGTTGGCGAGTCTGGTGGTGCGGGAGCGCAGGCTCCTGTACCTCTTCCCAGAGGGCAGAAGGTCAAACAAGGAGTGAGCCGGGTGACTCACATCTCTGGCAATCGAGGTTGCCTTGCGGGCGAGATGGGAGGTGTAAATGTCCTTCAGGGAGGGAAGCGAAGCACCAATAATCTTACCAGCCGTATTCACTATGCGCTGCAGGGCCTTCAAGTTCTGTTCAGTGCAGTTACCACCCCAGACAGCGATGCAACTGGTGAGGACGCTCTCAATGGTGCCACGGTAGAATGTAGACAGGACTGCCTGAGGAGCACATGCACGCCTGAGCTTCCGCAGGAAATACAGGCGGCGCTGAGCTTTCTTTGCCAGTGACGAGGTGTTTGCGGACCAGGAGAGGTCCTCACTGATGTGCACCCCCAGGAACTTGGTGCAGCTCACCCTCTCCACCACAGCACCGTCGATGATCAGCGGCAGGTGTGTTGTGTGACCCTTCCGGAAGTCAACAATGATTTCCTTGGTCTTATTGACGTTCAGCAGGAGGTTGTTGTCCCTGCACCACGTGGTCAGAAGGTCAACTTCCGACCTGAACCGAGTCTCGTCGCCCTTCGTGATGAGACCCACCAGAGTCGTGTCGTCAGCAAACTTCACTATGCGGTTGTCGCTGTAGGTCGCAGTGCAGTCATGCGTCAGCAGGGTGAAGAGCAATGGACTGAGCACGCAGCCCTGGGGGGCCCCCGTGCTCAGCGTGATGCTGGCGGAGATTTTGTCGCCAACACGCACCACCTGAGGCCTCTGACAGAGGAAGTCCAGTACCCAGTTGCAGAGGGAGGTACTGAGGCCCAGCTTGTCGAGTTTGCAGATGAGTCGCTGCGGCACAATGGTGTTGAAGGCAGAGCTGAAGTCCAAAAACAGCAACCTCACATATGAGTCCTTTCTCTCCAGGTGGGTGAGGGCCGAGTGGAGGGCAGAGCAGATGGCATCCTCAGAGGACCGCTTGGCACGGTACGCAAACTGGAAAGGGTCAATGGTGGGGGGGAGAACGGACTTGATGTGCTCCATGACCAGCCGCTCAAAGCACTTTATGATGATGGGCGTCAGTGCCACAGGGCGGTAGTCATTGAACTAGGACGGTGCAGGTTTCTTCGGCACAGGAACGATGGTGGCAGCCTTGAAACACGAGGGGACGATGGCCTGCTGCAGGGAAACGTTAAAGATGTCCATGAAGACACCCGACAGCTCCCCAGCGCAGTCCTTCAGCGCTCGACCCGGGATGTTGTCAGGGCCCGCCGCCTTACGGGTGTCAATTGCGGCAAGCGCCCTCCTCACACTGTCGGCAGAGAGGCGCAGGGGCTGCTCGTGTGGGGGGGGAGCGGTCTTCAGCGGGCAAGTGCTGTTCTGGGCGTCGAAGCGAGCAAAGAAGCGGTTCAGATCGTTCAGCAGACGGACGTCGCCCTCACAGCTCCTCGGCGCGGGCTTGTAGTCCGTGATGGTCTGAATGCCCCGCCAAAGGCTACGTGCGTCCTTGCTGTCCTTGAAGTAGGTGGAGACCTTGCACGAGAACGCCTTCTTCGCTTCTTTGATGCCTCGGGACAGGTCGGCCCTCGCTGTCCTCAAGCCAGCCTCATCCCCCGCTCTGAAAGCCTTGTCCCTGGCCCTCAACAGTCTGAGGACAGCCCCCGTCAGCCACGGCTTCCAGTTCGCGCGAGTGACGACGGATTTCGAGCAAGTCACATCATCGATGCACTTCGTGATGTAAGAGGTAACAGTGTCAGTATACTCCTCTATGTCCGTCCAATCGTTGTAGGTGGCTGCCTGCTTAAACAAGTCCCAGTCAGTGGTGTCGAAGCAGTCACGAAGTGCATCGGAGGCACCCTCAGGCCACACTCGAACCTGCCTCCGAACCGGCCTGGATGCCTTTACCAATTGTCTGTATGCGGGCAAAAGCAAAACGGTGTGATGGTCAGAAAGCCCCAGATGGGGGAGGGGGGTGGCTTTGAAAGCTCCCTTTTGCGCCGAGTAGACTAGGTCCAGGAAGCTGTCTCCACGTGTCGGAAAAGGAACATGCTGGTGAAGCCTCGGGAAAACAGACTTCAGGTTGGCATGATTGAAGTCTCCAGCGAAGATGGTGAAACCGTCAGGGTGCGCTGTTTGCTGTTCACTGACAGCCTGGTACAGTTCACCAAGCGCCGCGATCCTGTCTCCTTCGATGTTGGCGGGATGTATACCGCGACTAGCAGAATCGCGGTAAAT
Organism: Syngnathus floridae; assembly: GCF_059516105.1. Taxonomy (NCBI): domain Eukaryota; kingdom Metazoa; phylum Chordata; class Actinopteri; order Syngnathiformes; family Syngnathidae; genus Syngnathus; species Syngnathus floridae. Next base: position 1,526,600 of record NC_142418.1, on the reverse strand, counting down.
TCCCTCGGCAGATAAAAAGGACGGCACTTAATGATCACAAACTCCACAAGCGGCGAGCAGTGCTTACATACCACCACAGAGTCCCGGCACCATTCTTCTCGGATGTAGACGCATATTCCACCTCCTCGCGACTTTCCCCCTCGTACAATGGCACGGTCCGCCCGATAGCACGCTAGCCGCTCCAGATGCACTGCAGAGTCCGGAATGTTGTCACTCAACCAGGTCTCGGTGAACACGAGCACACAGCAGTTCCGCACCGTCCGGTTCATAGACCTCAGCAGGCGAACGTAATCCATTTTGTTGTCCAGCGATCGAACATTCGCCAGAAGAATGGAGGGCGCCGCCGGTCGCGCTGGGTTGGCCGCCAGCCTGGCCCGGACGCCTCCGCGCTTGCCCCTCTTCTGCCTCCTCGCACACCGTTTCCGACGGCTCCCAACCGGGGGAGGAATAGCGGGTGAGGTCGGCGACGTTTCAGGACGTAGCAGTCCGAGCGCCTTCAATGTCGACGCTTCAAAGTCCAGAACGCCGCAAAACCCACTTCTGCCGATGTCAAGCAGAACCTGCCTGCTGTACTTGTAGCACGGACGAGACGAACACACAAGACTGTCGGACGAACACTCATTAGACGAACAAATCACCGTACTGACGGGACAGAGAGTGGCCGCTGCGTGTGCACGCGCCGCCATCTTGAATCAGAAGATAAACTGTAATTGTAGTCTTGAAACAAATCTGAATGAGGAAAAACATTGCAATAAAATAATGCAAACTGGTTTAAACTTGAGACTTGAGAGTAGCTGAGATCTGTCATGTCAGAACATAACTCCTCACAAACATCCTCTGCCTCGCTGTGCTCAGTGTCACTGTCCACGTACGCACACACCCTCCTGTTGAACTCTTGAAAGCGGCCGCTCTGAGGACCATGGAAAGCTTTTCTCTGATTGTGAGCATTTTTTAGGCAATCTTTTTGAGCTCTCCATCTCCGTACATTACACTCTGTGACACCATATTTCACAGCCACTTTGCAATTGTTTGCAGACTCTGCCTCATTCATCACCATCATCTTGAAGTTTGCATCATAACTTCTCAGCTGCCGGTTAACCTGGCCGATCTTCGAACCATTTTTCTCCAGATTGTCGCTACATTTCTCCATTTTCTGTTATCTCTTCTCTTTTCTTTCTCACTGCTATTTTTTTATCTTTCTTTTTTGTGCTACCACTATTTTTAGTTTTTTTCTTCGTGACAGGGGTTCACTTTGGCCTGGAGAGTTAAGCTCAGCATTCACTTTAAAGATATCTGGCGCCATCTAGCGTTGTGAATGGATATAATGTCTAGACCCCGAATGTAAGACGACCCCCACTTTTTCAATCTTATTTCAATGCAAAAAAACGCCGTCTTATATTTGGGCCAATACTGTGATTTTTTTTTTTTTTTTCACGAGTCCAAGCGGACTGAACTGGACCTAAAGCCATGAGCACAAAACAAAGATTTGAACTGAACCATGTATTTAGTCAACTCTGTGTGTGAGAGTATCTGAGTGTGTGTGTGTGTGTGTGTGTGTGTGTGTGTGTGTGTGTGTGTGTGTGTGTGTGTGTGTGTGTGTGTGTGTGTGTGTGTGTGTGCGTGCGTGCGTGCGTGCGTGCGTGCGTGCGTGCGTGCGTGCGTGCGTGCGCGCGCGTGCGTGTGAGAGTGAGAGTGAGTGAAGGGAGGGGGGGGCTGTGCGTATGTGGACAGTACTTTGCCACCATAACATTAGTTGTTTTGGCAATTCCGTAGCAGTTATATAAACACATTTTTTACAAAAATGGCAGACCTTCAAAGATGAGCTGTAAATTTATGTGAAAACAATTCATACTGTACACCTATGCATTTAGTTTTTTGGTCCATCTACCTGTTAGCAAGCTCCTATTTTAAATGGCCACAAGCTATTTTCCAGGAATTTTTACCACAAATATTTACTAAAGCAGCGCTGTTTGTACATTTCATCAAGACCTACCAAAAATTACCTATTTAGCTATTTAATTTGGCAAACACTGTTGCAGTGGAGATGTGTTTGCCATGAAAAATTACTTACATTTTGTGATTTACTAAAAGTTGGAGACTTATTTAATAGCCCAAGACCTACAAAAGGTCTCTAAACTCAATAGGAAGTTGGCCGTTTTTAACATACTTTCATATCTTTCTTCGTTTTTGGCCTTTTATAGAGATCAAAAGTATTTTGTGAAAGTCATTTTTAATTTGATGTAATTCATTTAAATAAAATTTAAATCCCAACGTCCCAGTACCCCAACGTGGCCATGGCTGTGAGAGGCTTGAAAGCTGTTCGTAGCTCTAGTTATAGCTGGAGTGTAACTGTTGTTGCTGGACCTGTATGTGCTGTATCTTATTTGGCAACTTCAAAGTAGCACCTGAGGGGTATTCTAGAAAGCGGGTTATGTGAAAATTCTGAGTAAATAACCCTGAAATGAGGGAAACTCTGAGTTATCCGTTCCAGAAAGAGCGGTAACTTAAACTCTAGGTCAGTTACTGTGGTAACTTACTCTGTGAACATAACCTGCTCGCTGGCAGGTTTACTATAAGAGACCCAGAATTTCAACCTGTCTCTTCCCACACAAAGAAAGCGGTTAATCATGGATTGGCCATTCATCCAAAATCCCATCGACATCGAAGCCGTAATAATTCTAAACATTTTACGTCCTGAGAGAATCTTCTGACCCAGATTAGATTTATCATTTCTAGAAGAATATCTTTACGAACGGTACCGCTTTTCATTGAACAGTTTAATTTATCTCAATAACCTTCTACAGGAATGGGATGCCTGATGGTGTAGTGGTACACTTGCCTGTCTTGTGTACAGGCACCCCAAGTTCGATTCCCACACACAGCGGACAAGCACTCACATTAGAGGAAACTTTATGCATAGCACTACGTTTTTTTTGCGAGTGGCGTTTTTTTTTTTTATAATATCGGGGATTATTTATATATATAATTATTTTTTCTGTTGGCTGAGCAGAACTCAATGTTTGTTATAAGATAGTATTTTAATGAGTGTTGGTGTAGGCTACAGCGTCACATTTTAAATGACTACGATAGGTATAAAACATAAATGCGTTTGTGTCAAGTGTCAATCCATGACGTGTAGAATTAACTGAGAGCACGTTGGAAAACACTTTGTTTGGGGTTTAAATTATTTGAAGTAGTCACTGAATTAATATTTTAGTTTAAATTAATATTTACTTTGTTTAATAGCGTAAGTCCATTTAAAATAATTAAATTAAAATCAAAGCGTGGTGCAATCCAGTTTAGCAAAACATGCCTTACCTTTTTGACTGTTTTTGTTTCATTTTGAGCTGCTTTCAAGTCCTTTTTTCTCCTGTTGGATTGCACTTATAATTACATAAGCACACAATATCCACTTATTATTTTACAAAATAAAGCAATGCGGATCATTCATGGGGCAGGATACAGGGATCACACAACTTCATTATTCTTAGAGTCAAAACTAGAGTATTTGGGATTATTAAAAGGGGGTGGGATTAAATAAATTATACTTCTTCCCACTCCTTTTCAGGCATGTGAATGTGATTTATGGTTACTTTGTGGTTATATCTTTATTTCTACTTTTTTAGTTTGTGTGTATATATGTGTCCATATGTATATATAGGTATGTGTATATTTTATAGGTATATGTATATGTATGTATGTATGTCTGTATGTGTATATATGTATATGCATGTATTTTGTCATGTCTTTTCATTGTGTACAGTAATCATATTTTTTTTTCTTTCACGTTTGAAATAAATGAAACGAAACGAAACCTAAATGAAAATCAGATTTCATTCCTACTTAAATTCATAACTATAAGCTATGCTCCGATCTTATGGTTAGATGTTACATCAATGAAATAGTTCATTCAAACATGCGCATCTGGCAGCAATTTCCTCCCATGACGTCTCTCTCTCCTTCGCTGCTGCAGCCGTATTAAATTTGCAGCGAAAAATACGTTCGCCGTAGGCTTGCATGAGGACCTCCAACTATTGTGGTAAAATAAGGTGATCTGTTTTTCCTCAGTTGTCATGGTGACTTGTGGTATCGGGGCTCCATTGATGATGGCTTTTTATAGTGGTTGTGCACGTGTGTAACTCAAGGTTAACATACTCAGAGTTGATTGAACTTAGATAAGTTGTTCTGGAACCGAATACTCAGTCTCCCATCTCAGAGTAAGTCAACTCAGAGTTCAGGGATAGACTCAGAGTATGTTGATCTTGCTTTCTGGAATACCCCCCTAGAGAGACATGAGCCAAACAAATGATATTCTATGTGTGTTTGTTAGACCAAGTCAACAGTGGTGATGCAGAGCCTGGCCTACGTGCAGCATTCCTCTTCTGTTTCTGGAGCAAAGCTGTTCATTAGTGGAGATCTGAGGCTGCAGCAGAGAACACCTTTGTCTCACCGTGGCCTGTTCAACATTTACAACGTGAGTGTATTTACGGACTTTCTCACAAAAATGCATATTCTTAATGATGTATCGTATTAGCCCGAATATAAGATGATGTTTTTTGCATTGAAATAAGACTGAAAAAGTGGGGGTTGTCTTACATTCGTGGTCTAGACATTATACCCATTCACTTGTGCGTAGCGGTAAGTTTAAGGTTGCTGGTATCGACTGAGTATGTTGCTGTGATCGTGTGCGTCTTTGACACAAAGTGAGTACCGTAATTGCCAGACTATAAACCGCACCGGATTATAAACCGCACCAGTTAAAATATCTTTTTTTTTTCTTACATAAACCGCACCGGACTATAAGCCGCACGTGCACACGAGTTTTTTACAAAGAGAGACAGTACGTAGAAAGCCTTTTAAACATTTTAATAACATACTTGAACATGTCTTTCTAAACATTGCCTGTGACGCAGCAGTAGTACCGCAGCAACGCGGAAGTGTGCACGCGAGTTATTAGCAAAGAAAGACTGGACACAGAAATTTTTTTTAAAGCTTTAATAACATACCTTAACATTTCTTTCCAAACACTGCCTGTGACGCGGCAGTAATACCGCAGCAACACGGAAGTAACACAGCAAAATCACTGAGACGCGGTGGTAACACAGCAGCAACACGGTAGCACAGCACTAACAAGGCTGGTTAAAAAAAACATACCAGTAAAAGTAAAAAAAGAGCCGTCTTCATCTTCCTCCTGTGCACTGAAACCATCGAAGTCTTCCTCCTTAGTGTCCGATTGGAATAGCGTTAGATATCCTTCGCCTCACACCTTCTCAGTCTCTCTTTCGTCATCGGTTTTATGCATTTCTTCGAGTGTGAAGAGGGTCTGTTCATGCTAATCTTATTCATATACGAAGCGCTAAATTACATTAAACTAGCGAGCGACACATATAGCTTAAAAGCGGCATCATGTGCATTTCTTTTATCCCCTATAATGACGGTTTGTGTATAAAAGCTTCGTGTCTTTGTGTGAATGCGGGTGTGTGCGTGATGCGCGAGACGATCACATCTCCTTCGGCGCATTATCTCTTCTTCGTCTGTCTCGCTCTTGCTTCCTGCTAGAGCGCCCCCTGGAGACCGGAGGCTGTAAAAATCCATAAGTACGCTCCAGAGTAGATACAAGATAATGTCATCAACATCGACTGCCTTTGGCTTAAAAGCGGCATCATATGCATTTCTTTTGTCCCCCATGATGACGGTTTGTGTATAAAGGCTTCCTTTCAGTAATGTCCGTCTTGATCGCGTTCTGCATGATGCGCGAAATGTAAACACAAACTAGCACGTCTTCTTCGGCGCATTATCTCTTCTTTGCCTGTCTCGCGCTTGCTTCCTGCTAGAGCGCCCCCTAGAGGCCGGAGGCCGTAAAAATCCACAAGTACGCCGCGCCGCCGTTTAAGGTTCAAAGTAACCTTCTGAATAAAATGCATTAAAAGTTCACATTCATTACAACTTGTTTTTGGTGAGCAAAATGTCAGAAGAATTGAATTTAAATGCTGATTGATTGGGTTTTAATACAATGCAGTTGGTCCAAACAGCGCCACTGCTTTGTATAATCTCTGAGTGATATGGCAGAGTAAGAGAAAAGGTTTAGAGCACAGGTGTCAAACTCAAGGCCCGGGGGCCAGATACGGCCCGCCACATCATTCTATGTGGCCCGCGAACACAAATTGTGCATCAAATTCGTGTGTCATTACGAGAATTGCAAATTGTCTTCACTTTTAATATCTTTTTTTTTTTTAAATATTTGACCAGTTTTTACTCGTCTGATTTGTAAACGAGTTATTTGTCAGTTTGTTTCGTAGCTTTTACTGTATATTATATGAGGTGCTCAGACATTTATTTGGGTTGACAGTCATAACGGCCGTCCGAAAGAAGCTATGTGGCCCGCGAAAACAATGAGTTTGACACCCCTGCTTTAAAGCATTAAGAGTTTGTTTTGTAGTTTTTACTGTATATAATAGTGTTAAGAGTAAAAGTGATCAAGTCATCACAAAAATCCCGAAAAAAATCTTATATAAGCCGCACCTGACTATAAACCGCAGGGTCCAACATTTTGGAAAAAAGTCGCGGCTTATAGTCCGGAAATTACGGTATACACCTTTCATTGTTATTACTGTCCACTGTTGTGCCGTTTGTCCGATCGCGGTTTGCTTCGTGTGCGCGCCGTTTGATCGACAGCTCCGGCGCGCTCCTTTAAGTTTGCCTCGCATCGTACGAGTAGCTGTTACACAGCACCATATCTCGATGTTGTCTCGATGACTTCTGTTTGGTGTGTTGCCAAGCAGCGTACAATCATGACCGTTACGCTGCGGCACGGCGACTAACGGTCGCCAGCAAATGTATTTTGTTGTTTTGATGACTTATGTTTGGTGTGTTGCAGAGAGCATTTCATTTATGGTTATTTAGTATAGCGGAACAGTTACGCGCAGTTAGTTATGTAATGTGTGCCGTCGACTAGTGTTGTGTGACGTCAGAAGTTGAGCGTTGACTTACGTGCTGTATTTCTCTCTGTTGCAGAACCACTCACACATACACGCACACGCACACACACACACAAACACACACACACACACACACACACATACACACACACACACACACACACACACAGCCACATAAACGTCAACAAAGCCCGTCACAGACCTAGGTTTATTGGACGGACACCTCAGCTCTATCCTAAGAATTACCACAACAAATTTTACTCCAGACCATGATGCCCTAGCAAAAAAAGGAGACCAGCAATACTATTGATTTCTTCATTACTTTATTTAGATGTATTATTTCACTGATTCTTCAAGATGGTGTATTTGGTCAGAATGTTTGCCGTTTGATGTGATTTCGCCTCATTAGATAATCATACACACACACATTAGATAAACACACGCAGCGGCCACTCTCTGTCCCGTTCGGTGTTTTGTGAGTGTTTACTGAGTGTTTGTCCGGCAGTTTTGTGTGTGTTCGTTTCATGTGATACGTCGTGCTACTAGTGCGGCGGGCATGTTCTGCTCAACATCGGCGGAAGTGGGTTTTATGGCGTTCTCGACTTTGGTGCGGAGAGAATAAGGGCGCTGGGACTGCTTCGTCATGGAGCGACGCCGGACTGGCCTGCTCTTCCTCCCCCGGTTGGACTGCGTCGTGAGCTCGGACTGCTCCGTCCTGGAGCATTGTTGGGATGCGTCGGCAGCGGGTCTGCGAGGCAGCGGAAGAGGGGCCAGCGCGAAGACGTTGGGCCAGGCTTGCGGCCAACCCAGCTCGCCCAGCCGTGCCTTCCATTCTCCTGGCGTACGTTCGTACAAGATGGGTTGCGTTCGCCTGATAGGATCCACGAACCGGACAGTGCGTGCCTGCTGTGTGCTCGTGTTCGCAGTGGCCTGGTTGACTGTCATCTTTCCGGACTCTGCTGTCCATCGGAAGCGGCTAGCGTGCTATCACTCTTATATGTTCATCTTCTTGTTTTATTTTTCCTGTGTTGTTTACTTGTATGTGCGTTGTGAACTCTGTCTTGTCATCCTGGGATAGTGAGAAACGTAATTTCGATCTCTTTGTGTGTCTTGACATGCGGAGGAATTGACAATAAAGGAGACTTTGACTTTGACTTTGACTTTGATATTTCATAAATCTGACCTGCAGGTGCTGAAGTGATGGAAACTATTATTCATAATAACAGTGTCGTATTTAATGAGAGTCACTGATAGTAGTTTTTTGGTGAAATATTTTTTTAATGCTGTTAATAAGTGCATTTGTTTACAAAAAGCTTTTTTTGAATATCCATGCTTTACTACCTACTAAAAGTAACAACCTTTTATGCAATGACCTTTACATGTCATTTCTATTACTTCACACAAATACTACATCCATCTGCTCCTGGTTCGGGCCTCTGGTCAAACTTTAGAACCCAATTCAGCCCGAAAGTCAAAAGGTTTGCCCACCCCTGGGCTAAACGATACGGTATGCTAACGTGACATAAACACAAACAAGGAGCTGAGAACGGGTCTGATGTAACATTAACAGTTATTCAAATAACTATAACATAAATAACACGTTTATCAAACCATCTGTGTCACTCCAAATCATTAAATCCATCGATTGAATTTGCCCTCCTTTCTGTTAAAAACGCCGCGTGTTCAGTGCGCCGCTGACGTCGGACTCGTCGTCAGTTGCAGTTCAAATTATTCCACAGGCCCATATAACGATATATAAAGTGTATATCAAATAACTATCATATAAACAACATTATCAAACCATCTGTGTCACTCCAAATCATCAAATCCATCAATCAAATTCCTCTTCCTTTATGTAAACAACGCGTGTGCGCCGCGCCGCTGACGTCGGACTCGTCGTCAGTTGCAGTTCAAATTATTCCACAGGCCCATATAATTATAAACAACAATTTTATCAAACTATCTCTGTAACTCCACATCATTAAATCCATCGATGGAATCCTTCGTCCTTTATGTAAACAACGCCACGTGTGCACTGCGCCGCTGACGTCGGACTAATCGTCAGTTGCAGTTCAAATGACAATATTCACTACATTGCGTTTTTTTTTCCAAATTAAAAAAAAAACAAGATTCAAAATAAAACTTTTAAATTGAGGAATTATGGCACATATGTTGCGTCAGCAGAAGGTGCGGAGTGCCCACACAATTGCAGTGCATACACGTGTACCTTTTTATAAAAAAATTTGTTACATTAATAAGAGTTCTAAAAACACATTTAAGAGTATTATAACTTGTTATAGAAAAATCATTATGATAATAAAACAGTTCTAAAAACATATTTATACTATGTACACTTCCTTCCGTACCTTGTTATTAAAATTGTTATAATAATAATGATTATTATATAATTATAATAAGCTGTTCTAAAAAGATATTAACAGTATGTGTTAAGAATTCTGCATGTTATTTATGTTATTCAGCCGTGGTTTGATTTTAGGTAGGGTGCTTTATTTTGAAGGCCGTTTTCAGATGATACCATTTCAAATCATTAAATCTCCTGACTCTGGAAGTCAATGAATGGAACTCATTGTCAGTGAGGCTCCAATTATTCCACAGCCATAGTGCGCCCTTGTGCGGTTTAAAGTGAAAATAACATGTGAAGTGATCAACTATACTCGTACGTAACTGTGTTTATAATCAAGTAAAAATCTGTGAATAATTTCACATATAAGTCGCTCCTGAGTATAAGTCACCACCCCACCCAAACTATGAAAAAAAGCGCGACTTATAGTCCGAAAAATACGGTATATTTCTCTCCAAATAAAATTGACACAGACAATAAAATGGTATGTATTTAAAGCAGGACAGAGTAAAATCAGTCAGCATCGATCTATAAATGAATGTTGATGACTCGTACAGTTTCTGATGTCCACAGATAAAAAGCAGCTTCTTCTTTGTGTGCGGTAAGGAAACAACAAACTGTGCTGCAGTAACTTAATGGTCAACCATGATTACAATAATTTACCATGATTGCATTTTATTTTTTATTATACTAATCTCAAAGTCCTTGAACAACACACTGGCATCTTCTCCAAGATGGTCGATAAGACATCAGAGGACAACCTCACATGTCTGTTGATAAGGGATTTAACTGCAGAACAGAAGTGTATTAAAATACTAGTCTACACATTGAAGCAGAACTATTATTTTGGGGGGAAAATGTATGTCCAACCTTTCAATTGAATTTACATTAGTGTAGTGATGTAAGAATAACAAAACATGTAGAATGGTGTGCAGAGGATGTGAGAGATTGAGAGACAGAAAACTAAGGAAAAAAGCAGGTGTTAGAGATTTGTTCACTCCAACTTATTTTGCAAGAACCACACGGGAGACAAGTAAGTCCTTTTGGACACCTGCAGGTGGAGAGTCCATTCGTCGCTGTGCGTGCAGCGATGTTCGAATAGAGCTCTGGACTCTCCTTCCTGCAAGAGAATATTTATTAAGAGAAACAGAGTGGGGGTATGAGTGGGCTGAATAGAAAGCCCTTGTCCTCTAGTCTAAACATCTCAGGGGATGTTTTACGATCTTGTGATAAGGACGACAAGGTAAGGTATTTATTACCTGTTGCATTCCAACATAATCCTATGATAAAGATAACCTGGAAAACCCTAACAGCAGGAACTGTTAAGGAAGACTGGAGGATAGGATGAGGAATGAGGGAGTGTCATAGGAAAGATAAAGATATCTGATTTGGATATAACTGTAATTATTGACAGGAGAAAAATGTGAATGAAATAGTTGGAGTTTTTATTCTTGCAGGTAAAGTATGAATTAAATTGGTGGAGGATAAATGTTAATACCTGAAGTAGAAAATTCATGCCCGATGTCTCTCCCCTGCAGCACCTTTCTTTGCTTGAAACAAGGACAGCAGTGTAGGTGTATAGGTGTCCTACATTTACCATGAATTTTGGCTCAAGATTCAGTGTGGTGACTCTCTGAAATTCTGCACTAACGTGAAACACAGAGATGAGAAAAGAGAAAAAAAAAAGAACTGGTGACTCATCTCGTGTATCTTTTGTCACCAGCCACTTTATTAGATACACCTATCTAATGCAACCCAGTACTAGTACAGTAATTTTGGGACTATCAGTCGCGTTTTTTTTTTCATAGTTTGGGTGGGGGGGCGACTTATACTGAAGAGCGATTTACATGTGAATTTTTTCACAAATTTTCAAAATTCAAAAAAAAAAAAGAAGAAAAAACAGTTAAACTGCGATAAACGAACCGCGATGTAGCAAGGGATTACTGTAATTTGAATTTCAAGTGACGTCAGTGGCGCGGCGCGGCGGTTGTTTACATAAAGGACAAAGATTCGATCACGGGATGACGAAGGGCGCCACGTTCTACCGGCATCATTAGCGGCTTTGTAAGTGACACGGAGGACGAAGAGTTTGAAGGATTTAATGATTTGGAGTGATACAGAAGGTTTGAAAAACTATTATGGCTTTTACGGACGCCCGGTCCTACTCTATGGAGCTTTCTTTCACCTCCGTGGATTGAAGTCGGGGGCCGGCGCTCGGCCGGGTGGCTGTCCAGGGACGGTGGATGGGGCTCGGACATGGCTTTTACGCACGCCCGGTCATACTCTACGGAGCTCTCTTTCACCTCCGTGGATGGAAGTCGTAGGCCGGCGCTCGGCCGGGTGGCTGTCCGGGGACGGTGGATGGGGCTCGGACATGGCTTTTACGCAGGCCTGGTCCTATTCTATGGAGCTCTCTTCCACCTCCGTGGCTGGAAGTGCCACCTCCGGGGATGGAAGTCCACGCCGCCACACACGCCGGTGCTTGGGGCCGTGTGGTGGTGAACTATTTATGTTATCGTTATTTGATATATTTCATTTCGTATAGCAGCTTGTATATATTTTTATCGTTACAGTTCAGTACTTGTTTGCTCGTTGAACTCTTCTTTTGTTAAATAAAGAGCCGTTTACCAAACCCACGTCTTTCCTTGTACTTTGTTAACGCTACAATATACTAGTTATATACTAGATCTGTGGAATAACGACGAGGCTGACGTCAGGGCGCATGCGCGGCGTTGTTGACAAAGGACGAGGAATTTGATCGATGGATTTAATGATTTGGAGTGACACAGATGGTTTGATAATATTGTTGCATATGTGATAGTTATTTGATATATACTTTAGATATTTTTATATGGGTCTGTGGAATATTTAGAATATTTAGACGTCAGCGGCGCGGCGCATACGCGGCATCGTTTCCATAAAGGACGATCGATGGATTTAATGAATTGGAGTGACACAGATGGTTTTATAAACATGCTATTTATGTGATAGTTATTTGAATAACTCTGAATATTACGTTAGGCCCGTTCTCAGCTCTTCGTTTGTGTTTATGTCACGTTAACATACCTATCGTTTAGCCTGTTGTTGCTCGTTCATGTCTGTTCTTGGTGTTGGATTTTGTCGAATAAATTTCCCCCAAAATGCGACCTGTACTCCAGAGTGACCTATATATGTCTTTTTTCACATTATTGGGCATTTTATGGCTAATGCGACCTATATTCCGGAGCGACTTTTAGTCCGAAAAGTACGGTAACTTCTCCATTTAGCTTATAGATTTTTTCACATACTCCAGCCCAATCAGAGACTGCAGGTTAATTAAAGGCTATATCATTAAAATGTGTCTTTAAACGTGTCTTAAATGTTTCTAATGAGGTAGCAGTTCTAATATCCATTGCTAGGGGATTCCAAAGCTCTGGAGCCCGAATAGAAAATGCTCTAGACTACGGGTGGCCAACCAGTCAGAGACTAAGCCGCATTTGTTACTGTGTTACCGCACAGAGCCACATCAGACACATAAGCACACGGCTTCTCGGTTTTAAATGGGCCACGTTTAGGTGTGCATTTTTTCCCTGCCATTTTGAGAGCGAAATTGACTAATTGTTAACTTGAATGGGTTTGCCCCTCCTCCCTTGCGGGATTTCACCTCATGCGCGTTTGATGAAAATACTATATTAAACTCAACCGAAGCGTACACACAGCGTTTGACGAAAATACCATATTGAACTGAAGCGAAGCGAGCACGTACAAAAAAAAAAAAACAAATGTTGATATGAACGTGAAGGAGTCGCATGAAACCAGGCAAGGAGCTGCATGCAGCTTGCGAGCCGGGGGTTGGCCACCCCTGCTCTAGACCCTGCAGACATCTTTTTGGCCCTCGGGGTCACTAAAATACTAGCGTTTTGCGAGCGGAGGTTATGGGACGGAACGTAAGGAACAACTAGGTCGACGAGATACGAAGGTGCGAAGCCATGCAATGATGTTTAGGTTAATACAGTGTTTCCCAACCTTTATTCATTCACGGCACACGTTTTCATTGGAAAAAATCTCAAGGCACACCACCAACTGTTAAGTGTTACATCAGCTTCCATATTATTATCAGTTATATTACAACTAAAGACGTAAAGTCCTATTTCTATACATGTATGAAGAGTCGAATAATTGAATAAATATAAATACAAAATATTATTTTAATTGTATTTCTTTTTTTAAATAAAAGTGAGTTTTTAAAAAAAAAAATTAGACAGTGTAAGGAATAAACTATTGAAAGTGATTGTGATTAAAATCCAAAAGAATCAACATGACTTTGTTTACTGTTGTTGACTAGCGCTATAAATATTACGACAATAAGAACAATGTCATTTCTAAAGACGCTCTGCTGTTCTGACAGCAGCTGAGTGGCTATCACAGTCGAGGTGTCTCGACTTGACTGTATATTTTATGTTGGGGAAAAATTAACAATCCAGGTTCTCTGGTTGAACTGCATACTCTGATTTCCATCGCATCACAAACGCACCACATCCGTCATGGTGTCTGTCTGTCACTGTTAGCAAAAGCACACAGCAACACACACATAAACTGAATATGTGCCGATGGAATACAATCAGACCGACAACATGAAATCTCAAGATTCTCCCATTCTCCACGCATGCACGATGAACAAGTGGCTGACTAGGCCTTGCGCGAACTGACCAGTGGTTTGGCGATCCTGTTTACAATGCGCTCCGTAATTAATATTGGACAATCCCACGGCACAGCTGAACATCTCTCATGGCACACCAGTGTGCCGCGGCACAGTGGTTGGGAAACACTGGATTAATAGAAGAACCTTGAAGTCACATCTTAAATGGACCGGGAGCCATTGTAATATAATATTGGGGTAATGTGATCAAATTTTCTAGTCCGTGATAGCAGCCTTGCAGCACCATTTTGTACTAACTGTAGACTTAGGAAGACAAGAGAATAATGGGTTACAGTAGTCCAGGTGCGACGTAATAAACGCATGTATAATAGTTTTCGCATCACCGGTCGAAAGAATCGGACGAATCTTATCAATATTACTGGGGTGAAAAAACGCAATTCTAGTTGTGTTCTCAATGTGCTTTTGAAAGGAGAGCGTTTGGTTAAATATTACCACGAGATTAGTTACAGTATCGTTCTGAGTGATAGTACAGTTATCCATAGTTATAGTGGTTTCCTTAAATAAGTGGTGATAATGAGCTGGACCAATTATCAACATCTCAGTTTTATCTGGGTTTAGACAAAGGAAATTGAGAGAGATCCATTGTTTGATCTCCGCAAGGCACGCCTCAAGATTACGACAGTACCGCGGATTTGTCATTAATAACGGCATATATAATTGAGTGTCATCCGCGTAACATTGAAAACTAATGTTATATTTACATATTATGTCCCCAAGCGGAATCATATAAATATTAAATAGAATTGGTCCGAGTACCGATCCCTGTGGGACACCACACGTAACGTTATAGAGCTCAGAGGTCGCATTGCCATGGACCACTCGGTGAGTCCTGTCTGATAGATAGGAATACAGTGTCAAAGGCTGCACTAAGATCGAGTAATAATAAGACCATAACGTGTTTGAATCCATAGCTATGAGGAGATCATTAGTCACTTTAGCAAGGGCTGTCTCGGTGGAATGATTATCTCTAAAACCAGACTGAGAAGATTCAAATCGATTATTGGCGACCATGCAATCAATCAGCTGCTGCGCTACTACTTTTTCAAGAAGTTTTGCTATGAATGGGAGATTTGAAACCGGCCTATAATTACTGAGACAGTCCGGGTTGATATTTGGTCACTTAAGTAGCGGTTTAATGATAGTGGTTTTAAAGGCTGTTGGGACTATACGAGAGGAGACAGGCAGATTAATTATATTTAAGATGGATGGTCCTAAAATTTGAAATAATTCTTAAAGTAGTTTGGCTGGAAGCGGGTCGAGTAAACATTTTTGTTTAGCCGCACTAACCAATTTTGTAAATTTGTCAAGGGACACGCGTTTAAAATTTGAGAGGGTTATTGCATGATCATCAGCGGCCGTCAGCGGCCATCAGCGGCCGTCTCGACTGAGCGATTGGAACAGTCATCTTGATCTCATCCCTAATGGATTCAATCTTTCGAGAGAAAAATTTCATAAACTTGTCGGCTGAGTGGAAGGAGCTATCGGAGGTCGGCTGGCGTAGTGTTAGCTTGGCCACTGTATCAAATAAGTATTTAGGGTTAGTTAGGGTTTAGTGTTAGCTTTGCTACCGTACTGAATAAGTATTTCGGATTGTTTTTATTGAGATTAATTTGCGAGAAATAATTAATTTTTGCTAAAATAAGCACATCTTTGTATTTCAGGAGGCTGTCATGCCATGCCTGATGGAAAATGTC
The DNA here is from genome assembly GCF_059516105.1 of Syngnathus floridae. Taxonomy (NCBI): domain Eukaryota; kingdom Metazoa; phylum Chordata; class Actinopteri; order Syngnathiformes; family Syngnathidae; genus Syngnathus; species Syngnathus floridae. The sequence goes on along the minus strand of NC_142418.1, from coordinate 1,510,907 downwards.
AAGTTTGGTTAAACGCCATTTGCGCTCATGCTTTCTACATACAGTCAAACCTCGGTTTTCGAACGTCCCAGTTCTCGAACAAATTGGAATTCGAAAGAAAAATTCGAGATTTTTTTGCTTCGGTTGTCGAACAAAATTCGGAGGTCGAACCTTGCGAGATGAGCCGAAAGGACCCGAGAAAACCCGACCGCGCGGCCCGGATACCGACTGATTCCGTTCGTTATTGTATTTTCGTTACTTTGAGGATTGTATTAAACCCTAATCATGCCTCCAAAGAAAGCAAGTGGGAGCAGTAAAGCCATTCTAAAACTCAAAGACGCTCTAAAAGCAATGCGACATTGAGCGCCCGGGACGTTGCGGTTGCACAATCGGACCAAATTAAGCTCCCTGCGCACTGAGGTCCACTTAAATTTTGGAAAGTACATCGGGACTTAAAAAATATTTTCTATTTGTGACAGAGCCGTCTCTGTCACAATAATGCAACCAGCGCGATGCAGTTGCGCGGTCGGCGGCACGCTACGGTTGCGTGTCCGACAAAAATGCTCAAATGAAAAAATGCTTAGAAAAGGAGGTTTTTTTTTTTAAGTCTTTAACAGATTACATTTTTTTCCATTATTTTTAATGGGAAAAATATATTCGAAATTCGACCGATTCATTTCTCGAACCGCCTTCTGGAACGGATTGTGGTCGAAAACCGAGGTTTGAATGTAATTGCTTAAGCGTACGTGTTTCATCTGTGAACCATGGAGTAGGCTTTCTATGACGAGTTTTCAGACGTAGTGGCGCTACAGAGTCGATGGCATTGTCGCATTGAATTCATTTGTAACATTATCAATAGAGCCGATTTATGCAGGAAATATGGCAGTTGCCAGCGGCAGTAACTCAGATAGCGCAGTCACAGTTACGGAGTTAATATTACGGCTCGTGGTCTGTTCCTGGCGAGGTTGGACTCCATCTTCCTCATGTAGTCCGCTTTGGCTTTTTTAATCCCTTTCTTCAGGTCAGCCTGAGTTGAGTTGTAAAGGGCTCTGTTGCCTGACCTGAAGGCAGAGTCGCGGGCCCTGTGGAGTGTGGACCTGGCTGGACCAGGGTTTCTGGTTGGGAAAGATACAGATGGTTTTGTCCACGGATACAGTCCCCATATTGATGTAGTCCAGAACCGTCCCTGTGAACATTGCCAGGTCTTGATGGTGAAATAAGCCCCAGTTGGTGTCTTGGAGGCAATCCTGGAGTTGGCTGAGTGCATTTCCAGGCCAAGTTGTTACAGTCCTTGTGGTGGGCCTGGATCTGCATCTGAGGGGGGTGTATGCGGGGATGAGTAGCAGGGAGAGATGGTCTGACTGTCAGAAATGTGAGAGGGGCAGGGCTCTGTACCCGTGCTTGATGTCTGAGTACACGTTGTCCAAAGTCCTTTCCCCTCTTGTTGGGCACTTCACGTGCTGGTGAAACTGTGGGAGTACAGTCTTCAGATTGGTCTTATTAAAGTCTCCCGCTATTATGTGAACACCATCGGGGTGGGCCCGCTGCTGTTCATTGATGGTGTTCAGCAAGAGAGAGAGTGTCGCGCTAGCGTTAGCATCTGGCAGGATGTAAACAGTGGTGATGACCACAACTGTTATCTCTCTCGGTAGAAAATAAGGCCGGCATCTAACAGAAATCTACTCAATGTTGGTGGACCAGTGCTTCACTATGATGCTGCTGTTGTTGCACCAGTCCTTATGTACGTAGCTACAGAACCCCCCACCTCTACTTTCGCCGGAGTCCTCAGTCCGATCCCAGCGGTGGAGAGAACGTCCTGCTAGCTGCACGCTAACATCGGGGATCTTCGGCTTCAGCCAGGTCTCCATGATGATGGGGGCGCAGCAGTCACGAATGTAGCAATTTCCCGCAAGCTGTAGTTCCAGATCTCCCGTCTTGTTGGTGAGGGATCTGGCGTTGGTGAGATACAGGCTCGGGAGGGGTGGCTTGTGCGGTCGGTTCTTTAGCCTTAGCAGGAGGTTGGACCTACGGCCTTGCTTCTGCTTCCTCTCCCTCCTCCGCCTGCGCCGCTTTCCAGACCCGACAACAATCCACGGGTAGTCTGGCGGTCTTGCTAGTTTGTCCGGGATGTTGTGGCTGTATTGAAATTCCCTCGAAACGGCAGTCTTGTGTCGGTAGCCAATGTCTACGAGGTCTTGTCGGCTGTAGTGGTGTACCGCCGAAGCAAAAATGCAAAAAGTCCCCAATTAAACACACAGAAAACGTAAAAACAAACACTGAAGGGGAGAGCCGTGAGCCGCAGCGTCTGTGCACGCCGCCATTTTGGATCTTAGTGCCTTCTACAATAACAATCTGGGAAATCATAACAAAATCAAGTAAACCACCAGTTGACCCATAAGGCAAAACCATCAAATTCACATGTGTTGGATAAACTGCCTTGAAAGACTGCTGTATTCCTTTATCAAGTATGTCTAATGGAAGAGGTGATATTTTTGTGACACACCGCAAGTTTCAAAGCATTTTCTTGTGAACTGTATGCTAGCATCATTTGGTGCTTAGAGGAAAATGACAAATACATTTCTGAAGTTTTTTGTGTGTCTAACAACTTGTTCGAAAAGCTATGTTTTGCCTCAAATTGTATAGTCCAGAGGCTAATTAATCAAAGAACCAAACCTTCTTATCAAATCAAGATAATGCTCCAAAAATATGGTGCTTTGGAGTCAATTTCTGATCTGGGAAAACTTCCAACAGCCTGTGACAGTGTTCTGATATTAGCATGTCAAGGTAGCAAATACTTTCCTCAGTATGAACAAGCTCAGTTATATCATTAAAAATCATGAGAATGTGCCATGCTGTTTCATTCAGTGGGATAGTTACCGTAATTGCCGGACTATAAGCCGCACCGGATTATAAGCCGCACTAGCTAAAATTCAGGGATATTTCATTTTTTTTCTTACATAAGCCGCACCGGACTATAAGCCGCACTTGCACACGAGTTTTTTACAAAGAAAGACAGTACATAGAAAGCCTTTTTAACGTTTTAATAACATACTTGAACATGTCTTTCTAAACATTGCCTGTGACGCAGCAGTAGTACCGCAGCAACGCGGAAGTGTGCACGCGAGTTATTAGCAAAGAAAGACTGGACACAGAAAGTTTTTTTTAAAGCTTTAATAACATACCTTAACATTTCTTTCCAAACACTGCCTGCGACGCGGCAGTAATACCACAACAACACGGAATTAACACAGCAAAGTCACTGAGACGCGGCGGTAATGGCGGCGGTTACACAGCAGCAACACGGTAGCACAGCACGAACAGGGCTGGTTAAAAAAAACATACCAGTGTCCGATTGGAATGGCGTTAGATATCCTTCGCCTCACACTTTCTCAGTCTCTTTCGTCGTCGGTTTTATGCATTTCTTCGAGTGTGAAGAGGTTCTGTTCATGCTAATCTTATTCATGCGCGAAGTGCTACATTATATTAAACTAGCGAGCGACACGTATAGCTTAAAAGCGGCATCATATTCATTTATTTTATCCCCCATAATGACGGTTTATGTATAAAAGCTTCCTGTCTTTGTGTTAACGTGGGTGTGTGCGTGATGCGCGAGACGATCACGTCTTCTTCGGCGCATTATCTCTTCTTCGTCTGTCTCACTCTTGCTTCCTGCTAGCGCGCCCCCTGGAGAGCGGAGGCCGTAAAAATCCATAAGTACGCTCCAGAGTAGACACAAGATAATGTCATCAACATCGACTGCCTTTGGCTTAAAAGCTGCATCATATGCATTTATTTTGTCCCCCATGATGACGGTTTGTGTATAAAGGCTTCCTTTCAGTAACGTCCGTCTTGATCGCGTGATGCGCGAAATGTAAACAAAAACTAGCGCGTCTTCTTCGGTGCATTATCTCTTCTTCGCCTGTCTCGTTCTTGCTTCTTGCTAGAGCGCCTCCTGGAGGCCGGAGGCCGTAAAAATCCATAAGTACGCCGCGCCGCCGTTTAAGGTTCAAAGTAACCTTCTGAATAAAATGCATTAAAAGTTCACATTCATTACAACCTGTTTTTGGTGAGCAAAATGTCAGAAGAATTGAATTTAAATGCTGATTGATTGGGTTTTAATACAATGCAGATTACTTCACTGGTTTCTTTTATATCAAACAAGTTATTATCAAACAACTTGTTCGATTTAAAAGAAACCAGTGAAGTGATTAAAAAAAGGAAAAACAAGATGAACTTAGAACAATTACAATGCAGATTGTCCAAACAGCGCCACTGCTTTGTGTAATCTCTGAGTGATATGGCAGAGTAAGAGAAAGGGTTTAGAGCACAGGTGTCAAACTCAAGGCCCGGGGGCCAGATACGGCCCACCACATCATTCTATGTGGCCCGCGAAGACAAATTGTGCATCAAATTCGTGTGTCATTACTAGAATTGCAAATTGTCTTCACTTTTAATAATAGCTTTTTTTAGAAATATTTGACCAGTTTTTACTCGTCTGATTTGAAAACGAGTTATTTGTCAGTTTGTTTTGTAGCTTTTACTGTATATAATAGTGTTAAGAGTAAAAGTGATCAAGTCATCACAAAAATCACGAAAAAAATCTTATATAAGCCGCACCTGACTATAAGCCGCAGGGTCCAAAATTTTGGAAAAAAGTCGCGGCTTATAGTCCGGCAATTACGGTAATAATGATGAGTGATAGTATTTTTAACAATGTTGAGTTTTCACTGGTGTTCCCACCGATGCTTTTACGAGAGGCAAAATTTGCTGGGATAGTTTTATCAGTAAATTTGTACGGAAATTGAGTGATGGACTTGTTAAGCTCTGTCAAGTACTTCTTGCGGATGAACACATTAAGACTTAGTGCCAGTTCCAAAGTAAATGAAAACAAAATGGAAATGACTTAATTTCACAGTGAAGGGACAAAGTTTCTTCACACCACAACAGTGTACCAGAGCAGGATTTCTCTTTCCCGACTGAACATCAAAATCCTAGATCTCTTTTGTTCTTGATGGAAAATCTCCTGAATGTACATATTTTTGCTGATAGTCAGAAGGGTCGCCAACACAAAACCTACAGATATAATGTCCACAAAGGTCTTCTACAAGTCCACTTAAAGAATGTCCCCTAAGATTGTCTGCTGAAACGCAAAAAACAATACCTCTAATATTTTTTCCAACCTGAGGCAAAAATGTTGTGAGATCCTTCAAAAGAGGATCAAGAACAGTTTCATAGCCACATTTTTTTTTATATTCTTTGCTTTACAAAGAAGAGCTAAATACATGGATGTTAACTGTGATCTCAGTTCAGGTGGTGCATTGGCTAGTACCCAGTAAACTGCTATGAATTTCTTCCGTGACATTCCAAGAGGATTGCAGAATTCAAAATAATCTACATACAGTATAAGTGAAATTCTAAACTCCTCATTAGCATGTAATTCATTTAGCTTGAAATATTTACCATCACGGAAAAATGCCAACTGTGAGTAGTCTCAATGTTTAGTCCATAAACTGTTTACAATGTCTTCCTTTTTCAACAATAGCTAAAAGAACAGACATGTACTGAAAGCTGCAATTCTCCTCTGGATCCAAAATATACTCTACTGGCTCAATTACACTGAAGTTGTGCTTATAATACTTTGCTCTCTTAAATTTAGAAGAAAAGGGACCGGCGGTACCAGTGTTCCCTCTAATTTTTCAAGTGTCTGTGCAAACACACAAGCTCCCTGTGCACACTGTGGACCACTGTGTGCAACACCAGATTCATTAATTTAATTAATATGATTAATGAATTAATATATTGGCAATGAGAACTTTAAGATCCTCGGGGTCGGATTTTGTTTTGTGTGACAGCTCATTCATTTTCTGTCGGTCTTTTGTGCTCTCTCGTAATAATGTACTGATCCCCTGTCCCATCTTGAGTCCTTGTTCAATTCTAACAGCTTTCAAATGACATTTCTGCTGAATGTGACGCTTGAGGTAGTCCAACTTCCATTCCTTCCATATTTTACTGTCCGTAAACTCGTTCGCCACTTTGGCTTCACTGCATGTTGTGCAGAGGAGACCTTTCTCATTCGAAAAAGAAAATCTCAGCCAGTTTCATCGTTTCCTCTTGTACTTGCACACACTCCGACAGCCATTCAATCTTAAAAGAACTGCCACATCTCTTATAAATTTTGGCTTGGCGAATGGATGTGTCGCTGCTCATTCGTTTCGCCATGATTAGCTAATTTAGCATTTGCATTGCTAGACACTGTCGTTCGCTAGCGAACCTGCACGGCACGGATGGGCAGGACACATGTTCAGGCACTGTCAAGCCTATGATTGGCTATGTAGCGTACGTGAACCATATCATATCATTGGCTAGACACCTATCAATTACTGATTTACACTACAAAAAAACACGGAAAGAAAATCATTCGTCCACTTAATTAGATTAGATTATGACTAACATTGGATATTAATCGGTCAGTTTATGCAAAATTTTATTTTGCGTGCAGCATGGAGTTTCTTGTCCGCAGAGACTGTGCGACCAGTGCGCAATTGAACAGCTGCGCAATTGCGTAGCTGCGCAGCTTAGAGGGAACACTGGGTAGTACCCAAAGCTGCAGTAAAAAGATTGGAGTGGCAGTTTGTCTACTGACTCACTGACAATAGCTTCATCATTAGCACAGTTATTCTTTGTACAAACCGGGTTCGGTTGAAGTTGGAAAATTGTGTAAAATGTAAATAAAAACAAAATACAATGATTTGAAAATCCTTTTCAATCTATATTCAATTGACACCATCACAATACAAAGCCAAACTCATAAACTTTTTTTTATTTTTCAAATAATAATTAACTTAGAATTTCATGGCTGCAACACGTGTAGTAGAAGTTGGGAAAGGGCATGTTTACCACTTCGTTACATCACCTTTCCTTTTAATAACACTCAATAAACGTTTTGGAAGAGAGGAGACTAATTCTCTTAGCTTCTCATGTGGAATTCTTTCCCATTCTTGCTTGATGAACCGCTTCAGTTGTTCAACCATCTGGGGTCTTCCCCGTTGTTATTTACGCTTCATAATGTGCCACACATTTTCAATGGGAGACAGGTCTGGACTGCAAGTGGGCCAGGGGAGAACCTGGACTCTTTTACTTCGAAGCCACGCTGTTGTAACACGTGCAGAATGTGGCTTGGCATTATCTTCCTGAAATAAGCAGCGGCGTCCATGAAAAAGATGTCGCTTGGATGGCAGCATATGTTGCTACAAAATCTGTATGTACTGTCAGCATTTATGTTGCCTTCACAGAAATATAAGTCACCCATGCCATGGGAACTAATGTACCCCCATACCATCGCAGATGCTGGCTTTTGAACTTTGCGTTGATAACAGTCCGGATGTTCCTTTGGTCCCGAGGACACGATGTCCAGTGTTTCCAAAAACAATTTGAAAAGTGGATTCATCAGCCCACAGAACAGTTTTCCATTGTGCATCAGTCCATTTTACATGAGCTCGGGCCCAGAGAACCCAGCGGCGTGTCTGGATGTTGTTCATAAACTTTTGCTTTGCATGGTGGAGTTTTAACCTGCACTTACTGATGTAGTGACGAACTGTATTTACTGACAGTGGTTTTCTGAAGTTTTCCTGAGCCCATTTGGTGATATCCTTTAGCACTCATGTCAGTTTATTGTGATTATTGTGTGTGGTTATTATTGTGGTCCCTTTTATTGTGTGTGTGATTATTGTATGTAGCGTGTGAAGGGATCGTCAGAGGGATCGAATGTCACGGTCATTGAGTCTTGGTTTCCGGCCGTGGCGCTTAAGTGCAGTGATTTCACCAGATTCTCTGAACCTTTTGATGACATTATGGACTGTAGATGTTGAAATCCCTAAATTCCTTGCAATTTTGCTTTGAGAAATGTTGTTCTTAAACTGTTCAACTATTTTCTCAAGCAGTTGTGGACAAAGTGGTGAACCTGGCCCCATCCTTGCTTGTGAATGACTGAGCATGTTTGGGGAGGCTCCTTTTATACCCAATCATTGGTACCCACCTGTTCCCAATTACCCTGATCACATGTGGGATGTTCCAAATAGGTGTTTGATGAGCTTTTCTCAGCTTTCTCAGTATTTGTTGCCACCTTTCCCAACTTCTGCTGGACGTGTTACAGCCATGAAATTCTTAGTTAATTATTAGTTGACAAAAAACAATTAAGTTTATCAGTTTGAACATTAAATATATTGTCTTTTTAGTGTATTCAATTGAATATGGGTTGAGAAGGATTTTCAAATCGTTGTATTTTGTTTTTATTTACATTTTACACAATTTCCGAACTTCAACCGAATCCGGTTTGTAAAAATATCACTCACTAATTTTGGAATATACTCAGTGGATGATGTGCACATAAACTGAAACTGTTCCACAAAGTCATCAACAGATCTGCTAGAGACATTGTAGATGCTTTCCAATTTTTACAAGAAAGAACAAAATGTTTTACTATTTCACCTGAAGTATACCTTCTACAACCCAAATCTAAGGTACTGTATTAGCCCGAATATAAGACGACGCTGATTATAAGACGAACCCCTCTTTTTCAACAGTCAAATTTGAAAAAAGACTTTTTGAACACCAAATTTAATTTTTATACAGAAAATAATTACAGTACATCTTAAACAAATGATCCTGTTGAGCTCTTGAAAGCGGCCGCTCCGAGGACCATGGAAAGCTTTTCTCTGATTGTGAGCATTTTTTAGGCAATCTTTTTGAGCTCTCCATCTCCGTACATTACACTCTGTGACACCATATTTCACAGCCGCTTTGCAATTGTTTGAAGATTCTGCCTCATTTATCACCATCATCTTGAAGTTTGCATCATAACTTCTCCTCAGCAGCCTGTTAACCTGGCCGGTCTTCGACCCACTTTTCTCTAGATTGTCGCTACGTTTCTGTTGGGGAGCCTGAGGACTGGGGGGTTGGCTCAGAAGGTTATGCTCGTTTCGCCCCCGGGTGTCGGTTAGAACACAGGAGGGAAGACGTGGTTAAGTTTTGATTGCTTTGCTGAATTATTGGCAAAAAAGTAACAGGCACTGTGGCTCATAGGGGCATACAGGCAAACTAGCAAAAGAGTATAGGCACACGTTTGGTCGTAAGGATGTGAGAGCAGGTGTCTGTAGTGTACATAGGTGAGTCTTTGGGTGTATGAATGTGATTCTTGTGTGTGTGGTTATTTGTGTGTGTGTGTGTGTGTGTGTGTGTGTGTGTGTGTGTGTGTGTGTGTGTGTGTGTGTGTGTGTGTGTGTGTGTGTGTGTGTGTGTGTGTGTGTGTGTGTGTGTGTGTGTGTGTGTGTGTGTGGGGCAGGGACGTGCGGTGAGAGGAGGCAAGGGAGGCCACGCCTCCCCTGCCATCATGAAAAGGGGAAAAACAAATTCAATTGTTTTTATTATAAAGTCATTTTCCTTTTAATTTTAATCATTTTGTATCATTTTGAGGATTGCGTAATCACACGGCTGCCTATGTTGACAGGCTATGCAGTTAGACAGAACTGCTCTCTGTCTTTATGTCACTGTTTAAGTGTTCAAACGCTGTGGCTATATGAACTAATTTCCGTAGTTAAGCTGGTGTATATAATATCTTGTGGTTTTTGTTATCTGTCTGTAGCGTTGTGTTTCTTCAGATGAACAAAACGGCTTTGAAAAGAGACCTTACGGAGGCTATGAAAAAAGGTTGTCCAGCCTTATGGCGGGGGGTGCTCGAGATCCCGGGATGCTTCATGTGCCTACCTGTAGAATAAGAGATCTCCAGTTCAAATTTACAGTGAACAACTGAGGAGCAGTCGTCCATTTGCTTCGTTTTACATTATTTATTTATTTATTTATTTATTTATTTATTTATTTATTTATTTATTCCGTTTTTACATTTCCTTTTACGATGGGGGATTACATATCCAAACGATTCTCAACGATGGATTTTCGGTCGAAGCAAGAGGTCATCAGTAAAGGAAGAGCAACTCCGGAGTTAAAAGGTTTGATTCGGACAACGGGACTTAGGAGCATGACTTTTCAAACAGAGTGGTGCGCACGATCGAAAACAAGTTTTTGATTCCATGTGCTTTATTGAGTGTATTTATGTGTGAAGACTGCTGATATGAGATTTTAATTAAAATAGTTCAAATGAAATAATGAATGAGCCACACTAGAGCAGCGTACCCCAACCTTTTTTGTGACACGGTTAGGTGCCGAACAAATTTTACCGGGGGGGTGACTTCAATGCCTCCCCAGTCATGAACCTTACTGGACGTCACTGGTGTGGGGTGTGTGTGGTTCTGCAACAGACAGAAATACAGCACGTAAGTTAACGCTCAACTTCTGACGTCACACAACACGACGGCACACATCACATAACTGACTGGACGTCACGTTTCCACTATACTAAATAACCATAAATGAAATACTCTTGGCAACACACCAAACAGAAGTCATCGAGACAACATCGAGACATGGCGCTGTGTAACAGCTACTCATACGATGCGAGGAAAACTTAAAGGAGCGCGCCGAAGCTATCAATCAAACGGCGCACACACACGAAACAAACCGCGATCAGACACACAATGGCACAACAGTAGACAGTAGTAACAATGAAATGTATATATTCACTTTGTGTCAAAGACGCACACGAGCACAGCAACACACTCAGTCGGTACCAGCAACTTTTAACTTGCCGCTGCGCACAAGCTCCAACAACGGCGATCAGCTGAGGGAACTCACGTGAGACTTGAGGCGCGGTGACGTAACTGTCCAACATTTTACCATCAACATAGGAACCTTTCTAACAGTTTCAACATTTTTTGTTATCTCTTTTCTTATTTTCTTCTTACCGCTATTTTTTATTTTTCTTCTTTGTGCTACCGCTATTTTTATTTTTATTCTTCGTGACAGGGGTTCGCTTTGGCCTGGGGAGTTAAGTTCAGCATTCACTTTACAGATATCTGGCGCCATCTAGCGTTGTGAATGGGTATAATGTCTAGACCCCGAATGTAAGACAACCCCCACTTTTTCAGTCTTATTTCAATGTAAAAAACACTGTCTTATATTCAGGCCAATACAGAACTATCCATATGACCATGCAATTCCAACATGAAATTCTCAGTATTCTCAGTAGCAACAGGATGCTTAGCACACACACATCACATCAATCTTGAAGTCTTTCCATGAATTGGACTTTCTACTTCTGTGTGTTGCATAAGTCCCAGATATTTTTGTCTTGAAATCACAGACGTTAAAAGCACATTCTACGGTTTCATGTTTTTTCAAGTTGGGTTTAATATGCTGGAAAAAGTATTTTGTAATGAGATAAAATGTGTCACATTTTTTACATCTGAAAGATTGCACACTGTCGCACTCTTCACTTTCCTTTGAATTGTGGTTTATGAACCTATATTGTAGTTTTATACACTTGATTGTTTTTTTAAACACTTTTCGTAATTTTGAACACTTTTGTAAATCTTTTAAAGTCAAACTGACTTGCAGAAACATTCTTATTGATTTAAATAAATAAATACATAAATAAATAAATAAATAAATAAGAAAATAAATATGAGTAAATATATTGTTACAATTTCCAGAAGACTTTTATGAACCTTTTTTGAAGTGTAAACGTGTCTGGCTCTTCTCTGCTCTTGTGTGCTGGCCGACTGACTCACCCCCGCGGCCCAGCGTGAGTGCATCCGCACAAGACTTTTATAATTTTATTTTTATACACTCTATTGTACTTTTAAATTCGTTATTGTATTGTAAACACTTTTTAAAACATTTTAAAGTGTCACAGCTCCTCTCTGCTCTTGTGTGCTGGCCGACTGACGCGCCCCCACGGCCCAGCGCGAACGCATCCGCACAAATGTTTTATAATTTTAATTTTATGCACTCTATTGTACTTTTAAATACAGTCAAACCTCGGTTTTCGAACGTCCCGGTTCTCGAACAAATCGTAATTGTAACGAAAAATTCGAGATTTTTTTTTGCTTCGGTTGTCGAACAAAATTCGGAGGTCGAACCTCGCAAGATGAGCCGAAAGGACCCGAGAAAACCCGACCACGCAGCCCGGATGCCGACTGACTCCATTCGTTATTGTATTTTCGTTACTTTGAGGATTGTATTAACCCCTAATCATGCCTCCAAAGAAAGCAAGTGGGAGCAGTAAAGCCATCCTAAAACACAGACCCTCTTAAAGCAATGCGACATTGAGCGCCCGGTGCGCTGCGGTTTCGCGATTGGACCTAATTAAGCGCACTGAGGTCCACTTAAATTTTGGAAAGTACATCAGGACTTTAAAATTATTTTCTAAATTTCAGCGACGGCTCTGTCACAATAATGTGACCAGCGCGGTGCAGTTGCGCGGTTGGCGGTGCGCTACGGTTGCGCGTCCGAGATGCGCTGCAGTTGCGCGATCGGACAAAAATGCGCAATTGAAAAAATGGTTAAAAAAGGCATTTTTTTTTTTTTAGTCTTGGAATGAATTAAAAATGTTTACATTATTTGTAATGGGAAAAATAGATTCAGAATTTGACCGATTCACTTCTCGAACCGCCTTCTGGAACGGATTGTGGCCGAAAACCGAGGTTTGACTGTACGTTATTCTATTTTAAACACTTTTTAAAACATTTTAAAGTGTCACGGCTCCTCTCTTTTGTGCTGGCCGACTGACGTGCCGCCGTGGCCCAGCGCGAGCGCATCCGCACAAGGCTTTTATAATTTTATTGAAAAACATTTGATTGTATTTTTAAACATTTAAACATTTTAAAGTGTAAATGTGTCACGGCGGGCGGCTCGGTGGCGCACTGCTTAGCACGCCCGCCTCACAGTTAGGAGGGTGCCGGTTCGATTCCACCTCTGACCCTCCCAGTGAGGAGTTTGCATGTTCTCCCCGTGCCCGCGTGGGTTTTCTCCGGGCACTCCGGTTTCCTCCCACATCCCCAAAACAAGCTTGGTTGGCCAATTGAGCACACCAAATTGCCCCTTTGTGTGAGTGCGAGCGCGGATGGTTGTTCGTCTCTGTGTGCCCTGCGATCGGCTGGCAACCGGTTCAGGATGTTCCCCACCTACTGCCCGATGACTGCTGGGATAGGTTCCAACACGCCCGCGACCCCCGTGGGGACAAAGCGCTACAGAAAATGTATGGATGGATGGCTGTGGATCACGGCTCTGCTCTGCGCTTGCGGTGCTGACCGGCTGATGCACCCCGGCAGCCCAGCGCAAGGGCATCCATACATTGCTCAGAGGCACGCCCTGCGCTTATTGCTCATTGTCGGCTAATGACAACGCAAATTAGTGAGGGATTACTGTATATAGAGTATTGTATTGGTTAACTCTGACCACTTGAGGGCAGAGTTGCTCTTGCTAGCTCATAAACAGTTGACTGTAAGCCCATCCCACATGGGAGAACAACGGAGAATGTAGTTGTAGTTATGGAGGAAGAAGAGAGAAAATAGCGAAACGGAAGCGATAGGCTTTCAAGTAGTTTACAATTGGGCAAACTATTGCTCTTCGTGATAGGGGTAGAACAAAACGATGGAGCCAATTTAAAGGGGATGGCTGTGAGTACCCAACAGACACGGAAGTCCGCATCACAAACCACCTCTGTCACACACGTAGTGTGTGCTTTGTGCCACAGGTTGAATGAATCGCCGTCATCTGACAAATATTGTGGGATACAGTGACGCACGAATACATCCCTTCTAAATAGCAAAAAAGTGACCAGCTCAGTGGCCTAGTGGTAAAGTGTCCACCCTGAGACTGGAAGGTTGTGGGTTCAATCCCCGCCCGGGTCATACCAAAGACTATAGGAATGGGATCCATTGCCTCCCTGCTTGGCACTCAGCATTAAAGGTGGGAATTGGGGGGTTAGATCACCAAATGATTCCCGAGCGCGGCGCCGCTGCTGCTCACTGCTCCCCTCTCCCCCAGGGGGTGGATCAAAATCACACGGGGATGGGTTAAATGCAGAGGACAAATTTCACCGCACCCAGATGTGTGTGTGACGATCATTGTGACTTTACCTTCTAAAACACAAACACGCATTTTGAGCTCCCACGCAACTATCTCTGTAAATAGCCCAAAATATTTAACTAGTTCCTCAAATGTGAAAATGTTGCTGTTTGCACAAGTTATCAAATATTTAAATAAATGTTTTTGCCATCAAAAATACATTTTCATTGTTTTAGTCCAGGTTTTATGGAAGGGAAGGGCTGCTGAGATGTTTGAGATGTCACTAAACCAAAAAATATTAGTGTCAAGGTCGCAGTTGTGCAGAAAATACGTCTTGCACTAAAACCTAGTTTTCTCCTTATTTTGTCTGAAATTGCTGATTTGAATGAAACCATGCTATTTTCAAATGGTGATAACCAAAGAACGATATAAGTTAAAACCATACTGTCTTTTCTAATTAAAGAGTGTTTCATTTGGTCCCACCCGTATATATATGTATGTATGTATGTATGTATGTATGTATGTATGTATATAAATATATATATGTTTAGTTTAGTTTATTATTTAGCACATATTAATATAGCAATAACAGTGCAAGGAGGGAGACGAAGCCTTGGGCTTGTAAGAAGCTCCACTCCTATTATATATACAAACAAAGTGCAGAACAAACAAAGTGCTGTGCAGTCAAATGTCATTCAAGTGTTTAAGAAAATAAATATATAAGTAAATAAACAAAAGCATTACTTTATCAATTGGAAGTAATGAATAATTTCTAAACAGTGGTGACGATGGTTCATATCTATTTGAAAAAGAGATTATTTTTAGGAACTTCTTTTGTAAGATGAGTAATTTGTTGAGGTATGTTGGATATGTGGCTGCCCAGATTATGTTGCAGTAATTGAGTAAAGGAAACAGGAAACTATAATACAGAGTGAGATGAGCAGAAGGATGGACCAAGGGACAAACTTTTCGTAAAATATCTAGCATTTTCATAGATCTTTTGCAAACCAAATCAATGTGTTCGGACCAATTTAAGTGTTCGTCTACTATAACTCCTAGGAATTTGGTGCTAGTAACTTGATGGATTTCGTTATTGTTTATGTAAATTTTGGTCTGTTCTTTGGGGTAAGATTTGTTTATATTGCAGAAGATCATGAAGTTACATTTTTTTATGTTGAGTGTCAACTTATTTGTTTTGAACCATTTTGTAATAGCGTACAATTCAGCATTCACACTTGCAATGAGGGAATTAAAATCATCATGGGTGGCAATGAGGTTGGTATCATCTGCAAATAACAAAGGGAGAAATTTTGAACAAGACATGGAAAAATCATTTATGTACACCAAAAATAATAGAGGACCCAATATTGAACCCTGCGGGACCCCAAATAGTATTTTAGATCTGTTGGAAGAACAACCATTTAAATATACATACATATTTCAGGGCAGAATCGTTCACTCCATATCTCTCTAGCTTAGCGATAAGGATCTTATGGTCGACAGTATCAAATGCTTTAGTTAGATCTAGAAAGACACCAAGAGCAAATTTCTTATCGTCAAGAGCTGTTGAGATATGGTTGACAAGCTGAAGCAGTGCATGCTCAGTGGAAAACTTTTTGCAGAAACCATATTGATGCTTATAGAGAATATTATTTGTTTCTAGGTGCTTTGCCAATCTTGAATAAACCAATTTTTCTAGAATCTTGGAGAAGCATGGAAGAATGGATATAGGCCGAAAATTACCATATTCATTTGTCTCGCCAGCTTTGAAAATAGGAATGACTTTAGCAATTTTTAGTTCTTGGGGTACAATGCCAAATTTTCAAGATAAGGAGAAAATGTGTGTTAGTGGGATTATTATTGAATGGATGATTTTCTTAATAAGTAAGCTTCTGATCTCGTCATGGCCAGGGGCTGAGTTTTTCAAGCTCATGACAATGCTGTAAACTTCCTCAACACTAGGAGGGTCAAGAATGGAGAGTGAAGGAAACTGCCCTTTAATTAGGCAACAGGGGCTTGTATCAGAGGTTGAGAAGCTAGATGCCAAGGTAGCGCCAACATTTACGAAGAAATCATTGAAACCATTAGAAATATCTACTGGGTTTGAATGGGTTCCATTTTTCCCCAGCATCTCATTTGGGGTAGATGTTTTAGATTTTTTGCGATGTGATAAATGGTTAAGATTCCACCAGAGGCTTGAGTAAATTTATCAGCATAGTAAGTTTGTTTGGTTTTCCTTAGTAAGACTGTAAATTTATTTTTATATTTCTTGTATGTTTCTATATTTATAGGGGTGGGATTTGCAATAGATTTTCTATAAAGTTTATTTTTTTTACGTGAAGATTTTTTTAGTTCATCCGTTATCCATGGTTTCCCTTTGGAGTTATTTTTACGATTAGAAATTAAAGGAAATGAGCACTCTAATGCATTTCTGAGTATTGTTAGAAAAGAGTGATAGGCTTTGTTGACATCTTGCAACAGGATAACCTCATCCCATGACACAGAGCTGATGGTAGATATAAAAGATACCATGTTTTTCTCGGTAAATTTGCGGAATTTCATTTGATCACCAGTATGACCTTTGATTTTTGGACCACTATCATTGTGGATGAAATTGAAGACAGGAAGATGATCAGATACATC
Organism: Syngnathus floridae; assembly: GCF_059516105.1. Lineage (NCBI taxonomy): Eukaryota > Metazoa > Chordata > Actinopteri > Syngnathiformes > Syngnathidae > Syngnathus > Syngnathus floridae. The sequence continues at coordinate 1,494,323 of NC_142418.1, read as the reverse complement.
ACAGATCAACAGGCCAGATGTTTTTTTGTAGTCTAGAGAATTAAATAAAATGTTGTCAATGAGAGTGGCCGTTGAGCTTGTGATCCTGGAGGGTTTGTTAATAAGAGGGAAAAAGTTACTGGAGTATAATGTATTAAGGAAGTCTGCTGTATGTGACTGCTTAGTTTCAAGCAAATTAATATTATAGTCACCAAGTAGGACACGCAATTAGTTTTCTTTGTTTATGATTTCTAGAGTGGAGTCGAGGGCTTAATTGAAAGTGATTTTATCAGAGTCTGGTGGTCTATATATACCGTATTTTCTGGACTATAAGTCGCTCCGGAGTATAAGTCGCACCAGCCATAAAATGCCCCAAAAGTGAAAAAAAACATATATAAGTCGCTCCGGAGTATAAATCGCATTTTGGGGGGCAATTTATTCGACAAAATCCCACACCAAAAACAGTCATGAACGAGCAACAACAGGCTAAACGATAGCAACAACAGGCTAAACGATAGGTATGCTAACGTGACAAACACAAACAAAGAGCTGAGAACGGGCCTGATGTAACATATAGAGTGATTAAGGACAACTATTACATGAATAACATGTTTATAAAACCATTGGTGTCACTCCAATTCATTATATCCATCGATCATTCGATACGATAGCAACAGGCTAAACGATAGGTATGCTAACGTGACAAACACAAATGAGGAGCTGAGAACGGGCCTGACGTAACATATAGAGTGATTTAGGACAACCATTACATAAATAACATGTTTATAAAACCATCGGTGTCACCCCAATTCATTAAATCCATCGATCGTTCTTTGTCAACAATGGCTGCGCGTGGCTGAGGGCGCTTGCACTTCAAAATATTCCACAGGCTCATATAACGATAGATAAACTATATTTCAAATAACTATAATATAAGCAATAATATTATCAAACCATCCGTGCACTTTAAATCCATTAAATCCATCGATCAAATTCCTCGTCCTTTGTCAACATCGCCGCGCGTGCGCCCTGATGTCAGCCTCGTCTTTATTCCACAGATCTAGTATATAACTATATTGTAGCGTTAACAAAGTACAAGGATAGACGTAGGTTTGGTAAACGGCTCTTTATTCCACAAAACAAACTTCCAAGCGTGTGGCGGCGTGGACTTCCAGAGACGATAGCTCCATGGCAGAGGACCGGGCGTGCGTAATGGCCATGTCCGAGCCCCATGCACCGTTCGCGGACAGCCACTCGACCGAGCGCCGTTCCCCGACTCAGTAGAGTAGGACCGGGCGTGCGTAAAAGCCATAATAGTTTTTCAAACCTTCTATGTCACTCCAAATCCTTAATTCCTTTAAACTCTTTGTCCTCCGTGTCACTTAGAAATGATCACCGCTAATGATGCCGGTCGTCCTTACGTGGGTCGCGCCGCGCGGTGCCACTGACGTCACTTGAAATAGTAATCCATTGGTACATCACGGTTCTCCAAACTTTCTTTCTGCTGCTCGATGACTGTTTTCAGCTGCATATTTTACAACTTGAAGTTTGTAACTTGCAAAATATGACTTTCTTTTTGGTGCCATTTTTCTTAAGCCCACCCAGTTGATGAGTCACGGCCAACGGTGAAATTTAAAGCGCCCTCATCCAGTTTCGTCTGAAAATATATTTTTTTTTTAAATGAAGTTTTTTGTTTTATTTATTTGGTTGTTTTATCAAAGACAAAGTCTGCTTTATTGTCGATTTTTTTTTTTCATATACCAAGACACACAAAGAGATTGAAATTACGTTCCCACTATCCCTCGGTGAGATAGTACACATATCCATACAAGCAACAGAAAAAAAACGAAGAAGGCATAAACAATGAATAAATAGGAGTGTTGAATAAATGATAAATAAACAAATAATAATAAATAATAATAATAAATATAAGAGGAGCAAACAGACCGTGGACTTGGATATGGTGCTTTAAAGTGTTAATTGCTTTGATGTTTTCTCTATTTTTTATGTTTTGAATATGTTCAAGATAAAGATATAAAAGCATGTTAAGTGATCAACTATACTAAAAATAACATGGGAAGTGGTCAACTATACTTTTAAGTGATGTCTTAATGATCAAGTAAAAATTTGTGAGAAAAAACATATATAAGTCGCTCCTGAGTATAAGTCGCCCCCCCACCCAAACTATGAAAAAAACCGCGACTTATAGTCCGGAAATTACGGTACATCCAATTATCACATTTTTGTTGTTTATAAGTGAGCAAGATGAAAGTTCTATAAACACAGATTATGCTACAGTCATATCAAAATTAACACTTAGATCCTTTCTGGGAGAGAAATTGAAATTATCAATCACATACAGTGAGACTCCTCCACCTTGCTTGTTTGGTCTACATGAGTGTATAGGAGCAGTGAGAGAGAGGGTAGCTAGATGTATCATCCACCATCCAGGTTTCAGTAAGAGCTATTACTGAAAAGGAATGTGTTAAGGTTGATAAATAAGTTTGCATTCCATCATGATTTTTAGAGATACTCCGTACATTAAAGTGGACAGTGGAGAATACATTTGTTTGGCAGTGGCCAGGAGGAGTATTGCACAGTTTGTTAAACATATCTTCAGAAAAATATTCGCATGACAATTCAACAGATTTTAGCGAAGTGTAATTAGTATCTGGGTTCAAGAAGGACTCATAAATACCAGCAGTAACATTCTCTAGGTCAAATGAATTAAATAATAAAGAGTCTAGATTCAGTGCGACAGAAATTCCTGCATTATTGAGAGTGTCACTGGATGGCATGAAGGGTATAAGGGGACGGTCTACCTGAGTTGGATGTCCTCCCCGCCAGTTTCTGTTTGCCATGTTGTGCTCTGCTGTAATCCACCATTCTCGTCAGGAGGGTCCAATAGGTACCAGTTTATGGTCATGAGTTCAGCCATTGTAGATGTTAGGTTGCACCAGGCCATAGATCTTCAGTTCCTCCAGTTCACTCACAACGAGGGTTTTGACATCTTCTGGTGTTGCTCCGTTTGTTTTAATCCATACTTTGCAGTTTCTGACCCACGTTGCGAGAATCTTGTTTTCCTTCTTCAGTTTGTGTGCGTTCCAGGCTATCTCAGCATTCTTCGTAGTGAGGTGTTCATTTAGGTAAACACCCGTTCCTTTTAGTTTCCTCCCTTGCTTCAAAACATCCACTTTATGTTTCCTATTGACGAACCGAATGATAATTTTCAGAGCATCTTTTGGTCGTTTTCGGTTTCTTGGGAGTGTGTGACAAGCGGCAATGTTTCCTTTCTGGAGTTCCATATGCTTACTCTCGAAAAACTGTACTACCTGATTTTCAAGCGTTGACAGTTCGTCCGCTGGAGAGTCATCTGTCGAGGGATCCGGAGGACCCGCTGCCCTGGCATAGGAGCGGTGTGTTGTTTTAAGACCAGTGATTATGAGGTCTTCTTGTTGGGAGTACTGCTCCAGTGCATCTACTCTCCGTACAAGCGACAGGATTTTCTCATCTTTCTCCTTGGATAATTTCTTAAGCTCCGTTAGTTCAGACGTTAGCTGGAGCAGGGTGGCTTGCTGCTCTAAGAGTGTGGTAAGGTCTTGCCGTATCAAGTCAATGGATGATTTGAGTTCATCGTAGCCCTCATTTTTTTTGGGCGGCATGGCGTAAAGTTTCGAAATGAAAACCAGCAAGCCGCTACAACTCGCCTACCTCAACCTTGTCTGGAAGGGAGCTGTTGTCCAGGGAGGTGTCTTCGTGGTTAAGGCATATATATATATATATATGGAAAAAAAAATGCATGTATGTATATATATATATATATATATATATATATATATATATATATATATATATATATATATATATATATATATATATATAAAATTAAGTCCTCATCCCCCGTGGGTGGTCTCTTTTTCCCTTCAAGCTCGGTCCTCTACCAGAGGCCTGGGAGCTTGAGGGTTCTACGCAGTATCTTTGCTGTTCCTAGTACTGCACTTTTCTGGACTGAGATGTCAGATGTTTTTCCTGGGATCTGTTTCAGCCACTCCTCCAGTTTGGGAGTTACTGCCCCTAGTGCTCCAATGACCACAGGTACCACTGAAGTCTTAACTCTCCAGGCCTTCTCCAGCTCTTCTCTGAGCCCTTGATATTTCTCAAGTTTCTCATGTTCCTTCTTCCTAATGTTACCATTATTTGGGATAGCTATGTCAACCACAACGGCTTTCCTCTGCTCTTTGTCCACCACAACAATGTCCGGTTGGTTCGCCATTACCATTCTGTCTGTCTGGATCTGGAAGTCCCAGAGGATCTTGGCTTGGTCATTCTCTACCACCTTTGGAGGTGTTTCCCATTTGGATCTTGGGACTTCCAGTCCATACTCTGCACAGATGTTCCTATACACTATTCCAGCTACTTGGTTATGGCGCTCCATGTATGCTTTACCTGCCAGCATCTTACACCCTGCAGTTATGTGCTGTATTGTCTCAGGACCTTCTTTGCACAATCTGTACCTGGGGTCTTGTCTGGTGTGGTAGATTTGGGCTTCTATTGCTCTGGTGCTCAAGGCCTGTTCTTGTGCAGCCAGGATCAGTGCCTCTGTGCTGTCCTTCAGACCAGCTCTTTCTAGCCATTGGTAGGATTTCAGGATATCAGCCACTTCAGCTATGTTTCGGTGGTACATCCCATGGAGGGGCTTGTCCTCCCATGATGGTCCCTCCAGCACCTCATCTTCCCTTGATGCCCATTGTCTGAGACATTCACTGAGCACGTGATCCGTTGGGGCCTTATCCCTGATGTAAGAATGTACAAATGGGCGAGATGCGAGAATATATATGCCTAGCACACAATATTCTGTAGGCCTTACAAATGAGTGAAAATACTCGAATTCGGCTGGTATTTTAGGGGCTTTTTTTCGGAAAATGTTTGGCATTCAAAGAGCTAACTGTCGGATTTTTCAACATTTATTTTAATATTTCCAACTCAAATAATCAGCTTCTTGATTTTCAGAGATTTTAACATAATGTACATTTTTACTTCAATGATATATCGTAAGGTCCTGAATGACTTTTTAGAGCAGGGGTGTCAAACTCGTTTTTTTCGCGGGCTGCATTGTAGTCATAGCTTCTTTCGGAGGGCCATTCTGACTGTCAACCCAAATAAATGTATGAGCACCTCATATTATATACAGTAAAAGCTAAAAAACAAACTGACAAATAATTCGTTTTCAAATTAGACGAGTAAAAACCGGTCAAATATTTTAAAAATGATATTAAGTGAAGACAATTTGCAATTCTAGTAATGACACACAAATTTGATGCACAGTTTGTCTTCTATGATGTGGCGGGCCGTATCTGGCCCCCGGGCCTTGAGTTTGAGACCTATGTTTTAGAGTGTAGATATTTGCAAAATATTTCACTGTATAAGGAACTTTGTCTACAACAAGCTGTGGTTATTATTCCATCAGAAGTTTAGACAGATAATGAGATTATTTGTTACCTCTACTAGTTTTGATGTCATCTGCTATTTTCAAGTGCTTAAGAAGTCCTCCTGATCTTCTGTCATTTCAGGAATCGATATTTTCGTTTTTGTCATCAAATGAATTCATCTGCTCTTCTTTTAAGTGTAATAGTTGCATTTTTAGAGGTAAAATATTCACACACACACACACTCACGCACAGCTACACACTCACACACACACACACACACCTACACACTCACACACACACACACACACACACACACACACACACACATTCCAAATTCCTCGTTTTGATGCCATAACAGGTCCCTCTTTTCTACTTGTTCTGAGGTGCGGGTCAGAGCAAGCCGTTTTAGTGCGGTCTCTTTAAATGCAAATGAGATACTTTACACCCCACACACCCCAGGCCGCAAGATGTGCGCCTGCCTTTCCGGTCAACATGGTTGTTGTTAGAGTTGTGCACACTCCAACTTATTTTGCAAGAACCAAACAGGAGACAATTAAGTCCTTTCAAGCACCTGCAGGTGGAGAGTCCATTCGTCGCTTGGTGGACAGCGATGATCGAATGAAGTATGACTCAGGTCTCTTGCAGGAGCATTTTTATCGAGAGAAACAGAGCGGGGGTGAGAGTGGGGGTCAGAGTAGACAGGATGGGGCCGAAGCCCCTGGCCTGCTGATCAAAGCACAGCAGGGGGTCTTTTACGATGTTGTGTAAACAAAACAACTTTGATTGCTTCCTCTGCAGCTAGTCAATCAGTTCAGAAGATCTTAGCACTTTGTTCTACTATTTTTGTTAAGACAGGACAAGCGAGTTTAATTATTACAGGTTACATTCCAACATAAGCATAGGATCAAACTCATCTATCAACCCTAACATATCCCTCCTGATTATCATATGATTATGTCAACCCCGATCAATCAAACACAATTAAGAAAACACAATGACAGCAATAATTTCTAGTGAAGATGAGTTTTTTGTTCCTCAATACTCCAGTCCAAAGTTATTGTATGAGTGAAAAACCTGCGGCCAGATAATTGCAGGAAAAGCCTCACACGGTCCCTCTGCCTTAGGCGACCAGAATGTTATCAATAAAAATAATAATAAAAGAAAAAGAAAAACACAAATAATACATCATTGTACCCATCACTTGCAAGGCATTTTGATGGTCAAATCATCAAGTTTTCATAAAATAATGCTGAGCTAAACAGCATCTATGCAATCCACGTTTCGCAGCACATTATAGTCATCAGATCCGTCATGTCCTAGAAGTTGTATATGCACTTGTGCCATGGTAGAAGACACAACCCTTGTCACAGCAGACTTCAAACACGGGATAACACAGGTCGTAAATAAACACAACAATACCAGCACAGCAAGCACAGGAGTCACAAGTTTCAACAGCAACTGCCATCATGTGCCAGAGAATAGCCATGAAAAGAAATCCCATTGATGTGGGATTTTATCCTCCGCCATGGCCTGCTGTAAATTCTTCAATGAGTCCATGGCATCTTTGATGTGCGTGTCATTATCTCCCGGAATGTATGTGCAACAGGAAGTCCCAATGATGTGGCACACACCACCTTGTGCTGCAGTCATCAAGTCCAGAACCATCCTGTTTTGCAAGACCATCAGCCTGATAGCCTGAATCTCTCTATTTTGTCCATCGTTGACTTGCAGTGAGAGATTCACAAAGGAATTAAAACAATAGTTCAGTGTCTCGATGAAGAGTGATTGTTTTCCAACTCCGATCCAAGGAAAAAGCACATGAACAACTTTGTCTCCAACGGACCATACTTTATGATCGTCTGGAACATTCGCACCCCAGACAGGGTCGTGGGGGTCAAAGGTTGCAATTGCCCTGCGTCGACGTTCAGAAGAGTTGTGTGCTTTTGTTAGCTGATGATGTTGTATCTTGTAGGTGTGGTCTGTCACCCACACTGGTGCACACACTCCTGTCCAGTTGGCAGGCAGCATCGGATAAACCCTGTGACCACAAAGCCACCAGCCATTCTGTATGAAGTATGTTCCGTTCGATGGTGCAGCCATGTTGGTCGGAGAGCCCTCACCACCTGAAATGGCTCTCTTATCCTGACACTCAGCGGTGATGTTCAAAGCTCCCATCCAGTTTCCACCTGGAGAGCAGTCACTGTCAATGCATTTGTGGGTCTCATTTCCTTGTATGTAACACATATAGTTCACTCCAGGCCGGTCTGTGTAGGCCACCTGCGGCAATGTTCGTCCTTTAACAGTCACATTGAGATTTGTCCAGAAAAGCTGATCACAGGTACCTTCCGCAAGTCCAGGGCGGGAAGGGTCGGCATCACTGACTGTGACAGCACGGTGTTGATGTCCAACTCCTCCCATGGATGCCATACATTTTGCTTCAGTGACATTCATTGCTCTGGCCTCCAAGTGAACTTGTGTAGAGGAAGGAGGAAGATTGGAACACACATAGCAACCCTCCTGTGTGTGTGATCTCACAGTGAACTTGACGTACCGGTACCAAGTGTTGGTTTTGTATGGGGTTTTGGGGTCCCATGACCAGTCCTCAAAGTTCTCATCGTGTGACCATCGTTTTCCACGGTCAACATTGTCACTTGGTCTGTTCAGATGAGTCCATAGACCATCGCACGCTCCAACCAAAACGCAGCAGATGATCCATCTGGCATATGGAGCCCCGTTGCTACTAGGATGGCAGAGACACCGGGACATCCCCTCGCCTAGCGGAGTGGGGATCGATGGATTCTTCACCAACATTGAGATGCCCCACCCTGAACGATGAGGCCCCTTTGTAGTCAGCCTTCCCCACCACTCCGAATTAGGGGTCCAGCACTCTCTGCAACTTGCAGTGGCTGAGGTGAATCCAGCTGGGCCGTTGAGAAATCTTTATTGCGGTGGGGGTAGCCAGCAAAACTTGGAATGGTCCCTCCCACCGTCAGCTGGCCCAGTTCTTTCTTTTGATGACCTTGATGTAGACCCAGTCTCCTGGCCTGATGGGGTTGACGACCTGTGAGGAGGAAAGATCAGGTGGCAGTAAATTTGCATTTGACACCTTTGTCAGTCTAAGCGTTCTGATCACGTAATCTGCTAAGGACTGTTCTTCATCTGCCTTTTGTAACTCTTGTAGTCAATTTTATTGCCCTTTTTGAAATGGGCAGATAGGAGTGTTTGCAGGAAGAGTTTCAGCTCTTCCTAATGATTCCTCTGAACCAAAGACCATTTATGACAGGGACTATCCCATTTATTGCCTCCTGTTTTAAAGGAGACTCTCTGGTCTTGGTCGGATTTGGGCTGGGGGAATGGATGTTAAAACCTGTAGCAAATGGTTCCTTTGATCAGTCAAACAAATGTTGATTAGCCGGGGAAGCGCATAAGCGCGTGCCCTTCCAAACACATACACCACTTCCTTATAGCTTCTTTAGTCATTTTTCAATAATCTTCCAATTGTTTACAGCAAAACTTTGAAAAGCTTGAGGAAATTTTAACTTAATGGTATGACGCCACATGTATTAGAGAATCCATATGTCATAAAGTGTTGTATTTTTACTATCTTTCACTGTCTGTCCTACTCCCCCCCTCCTTCTGAGGCTTGGCAACGCCCATGCCTCACACCTTGACAAATATTTTGGGACAATGTGTTCTTTACGACATATGATTCTATCATCATTTAATTTGACTTTTTTTTTTTCCAAAACCCTTCTCAATTTCCCAGTTCACACATCTCCTGCATGTGTTACAGGTTCTCCAGGTTTTTTTTTCTCTAGTTAATTATCAATACAAAAACAACCTGGTTTTTTTTCTCAGCATTTAACTTACTTAAAATGACTCTTTCTTCAAAGTCGCTCTACCAACCTTCCATAGCAGTCACCAACAACTTCACCCATCCAACCTGTATTTTCCTTTCATTCAGGTAAGCATTCATCAATGCTCATTCCCATCTCACACACAGTCTGTCCATCACATTGGTCCCAATTCACCCATGCCCCCCCACACAACATTCATATACCATTTTCAACTCAACGTTCCTGATAGATCAATCCACCAATCCAAAAAAAACTCAACACAAAAAAACTGCTGGCAAATTATTCAGAATTTTTCTTTGTTTTTAAATTCAAAGAACTCAATTTCTCAGATTTAACTCGCATATAGAAGTTTGTATAATCTTGTAACACAACCAATCATCCATCCATCCATCCATCCATCCATCCATCCATCCATCCATCCATCCATCTTCTTCCGCTTATCCGGGGTCGGGTCGCGGGGGCAGCAGCTTTAGGAGGGACTCCCAGACTTCCCTCTCCCCAGCCACTTCATCCAGCTCATCCCGGGGGATCCCAAGGCGTTCCCAGGCCAGCTGAGAGACATAGTCTCTCCAGCACGTCCTGGGTCGTCCCCGGGGTCTCCTACAACCAATCCATTATTCCTATTAAATGTAGCATTACAATGTCTTAAATTCACAATTTTGCTTCTTCCAATTCCTGAAAGCATGTTCTGTCATTTTGTTTTTGTTTTTCTCGAATTTCTCATGAGGGCTTGACACTTAACATGCACTAGTGTGGATCAGTTTTTGCTCGCAAACAGATTTCTCTCTTTTCCTCTCATTTTTATCTTTCAAAATCGTTTCTGTTCTGTGGTGCAAATTGGATAGACCACAGTCTAGCAAATTTCTTTATACTAAAACTTTAGCCAATGTTCATCATTTTAACATATACGCACACACATGCACAGCTCTCGCGCGCGAAAGGTAGGTCCCAGCACCAATGATTCGTCACAGGCTGGCCATTTCCTGTGGTCGATCATGAGCTGGTCCCTCCCACGCACACGAGGACAGCACATTCTAATTTTTCATTTATCTTTTAGAAGCAAGTTGTATTTATTTACCACTTGATTTGCAAATTTTAACTTTAGTGTACACACACAATTTGATCTCTGGTCATTTGTCATTGGGCATACAAACAGCATTGTCATACTTCTTGTATGGACAGGAGCTCTAATAATTTTATTACTGTTTTACAAGCCTCGGTATCACACAAAAACTCTACTTCACTTCCTCCAATGTTTAAGGTAACATGGTTTTTCTTTTAAAGCATTCAAAATGTCCCATGCTGCATGGATATCCACTATCTCTTCCTCTGTGGGAGCACAGGAGATCAAAGGGGGGAATCTCGTCATGCTGAAAATTTGGCTTTTCCTCTGCCCCTTCCTCCACCATTTGATTGGTATTGTTTTGCAAAACGACACCCTCGTGCAAAGTGTCCTCGTCTCCCACAGTTCCGACAGTTGTCTGAATCTGGTGGGGGTTTTGATTTGAATGGTGGCTTGCGACCTTGTTGGCATCTAACTCTTCCTCTCCCCCTTTGGGAACTTTGGAAGAAGATCGTTGCATCTTCATTTAGATCATTATCATCATCTAGATGAAATACATCAGAACTTTTGCCTTTCTAAATCCCTTTGTCAGCGTCTCTGGGCCACTGCATGTTTTTTTTTAAACCAAGCAGTGTCCGCTTCCACCAAGTGTTTCCTCACCCAATTGCCTAAGTCAGGGGGGAAACCATTGAGGAGCGCAATTTTAAGATGTTTCTGATGAGCACTCTCATCTGCATCATTGAATGGGATGCCACTATGTACCCAGAATTCTTTTTCAAATCTCAATTGAATGGCGGCCTCATCACTTTTCAACTTTCTATCTTTTGTCTTTTGGATTTGTTCTCTTCTTTCTTGTGAAGCTTTCAACCACACTCTAGCACAATTCACTTCTCTCTCTTTTTCTTTCTTTTTCAGTCCTAACGTCCTAGCGACACTGTCCTCCAAAACTTCAACCACTATCTTCCACACTTCAACTTTCAACTTCCCTTCTACACCATACTTTTTCTTCCACTTTGGCATGTATTGCATACAACTAATAAATCTACTCGCCATGTACTTCTCATCTCCGTCAAGAGTTAGAGATTTACCGTTTTTATTCCCCATCTTAATTTTAGTAGTTTTAGCTTTTCCAATTTTTTTATTTATTTTTTTTGTCCAAAAATATATATATATTTTTTTTTCTTTGAGGATCCTCAATGCAGGTTTAAATTGACCTTTCAACAAATTACTAGCCTGTGTTATTGCCATGGATCAATGCTAGAACTGCTTTTTAGTCAATTTATCCTACCAGTCACACTCTCAACCACACAAACTCAAGCGCTTTTTATTTTTAGGCCTATTCAGGATGGGTGTAAAACCCTTCCAAACAGCTTAGAAAAATGGACAAAAAAAAAGAATCTACGCCCTTCTTCAATTAGGAAAAAGAAGCTCTGTTTTTTCTTAGCCCGTTCCTTCCACTGGGACTAGAATCCCAACTGTTTCATGGCTTGGAAAAACCAAAGCCGTATTCTCATAGCCCAGACAAACCAAAGCCGTATTCTCATAGCTCGGACAAGCCAAAGCTGTATCTCATAGCTCGGACAAACCAAAGCCGTATCTCATAGCTCGGACAAACCAAAGCCGTTTCTCATAGCTCCGACAAACCAAAGCCGTATCTCATAGCTCCGACAAACCAAAGCTGTATCTCATAGCTCCGACAAACCAAAGCCGTATCTTTGGCGCTTTAACTTACTTGTCCCCTGGTTCGTTGCACTGCCGGATCCCGTCAATCCACTTCTGTCAGACGAAGGCAGACCAAAGATGCTGGCCCAGTGAAGAATTTCCTTCCCAGGTCTTTCTTTACCAGTTCCTCCTAATGAATGCTGGCCCGTCGACGGTGTACAGCCTTGTCTTCCTTCGCCGGTCAGATGGTGGGTATGAGGATCCCGGGTTTCGGCACCAAAATGTTAGAGTTGTGCACACTCCAACTTATTTTGCAAGAATCAAACAGGAGACAAATAAGTCCTATTAAGCACCTGTAGGTGGAGAGTCCATTTGTCGCTGTGTGGATAGTGATGATCGAATGAAGTCTGATTCAGGCCTCCTGCAGGAGCATTTTTATTGAGAGAAACAGAGCGGGGGTGAGAGTGGGGTCAGAGTAGACAGGATGGGGCCGAAGCCCCTGGCCTGCTGATCAAAGCACAGCAGGGGGTATTTCACGATGTTGTGTAAACAAAACAACTTTGATTGCTTCCTCTGCAGCTAGTCAATCAGTTCAGAAGATCTTAGCACTTTGTTCTACTACTTTTGTTAAGACAGGACAAGCGAGTTTAATTGTTACAGGTTACATTCCAACATAAGCATAGGATCAAACTAATCTATCAACCCTAACAGTTGTAGTTCTTTTAGTCGAGGTAGCGTTTACTTTTTTTTGCTTTATTTAAACAAGGTATCGCTTACTTGCGCCGCAAACTTTTTGATTAAAATAGATCAATGTCAGAAGACTTGTCCATACAATCATACATGACACACAATCCTCACAATATTTATGAACGTCTTGTAAACAAGCACTGCAGTCAAGCTACGAAGTAAGCTCATGCTAGTGCTAGTGAGAAGTTAACGAATGCATTTCACATATTAGTGTTCCCCAAGAATAAAACAGCACGTTCGATGCAATTCATCTGATACAACTACTGAAAATACACCCACAAGAAGTGAAAATATAGAGCGCACAGCTCCAAATTCAGCAGAAAGACTGACTAATGTTATGAAAACGAGTGTAGACACACAATATTATTAAAGTGACATACAGTTTATTACTTTTGTGTCATCTCAAACCTACCGCTTTATTGTGTCCGTCATTTCCATAGATTGAAGGAACTGAGCCGTCAACAAAATGAAGTCTTTCAGCAAATCCTTCTCTATACTGACAAAAGATTTCTGAAACACTCCTTAACAAGCAGGACTTTGCCCACAGATAATAATAATAATAATTCATTTAATTTATATAGCGCTTTTCAATGGCCCAAAAACGCTTACAGGGAATAAAAAGGGTGGGGACAAATGAGGGGGGGGGGGGGGGCAATAGGATAAAGTTAATAACAGGACATCGGTCAGTAATGCGAAGGAGATGGATAGAAGAGCAGGAGGGGTGGGAGCAGAGATTGTTGAGGTTGGCAGTACGGGAGGTGGGGGTGACGGGGGAGTTGGTATTCCAGAAAGAGGGGATGGGTGTGCCGTCGGGGAAGTGCCGGTTAAAAGACAGTCCAGATGCAGTGGTAACGGCAAAGGATCCCAGCCTCTTGTGGAAGCAGCAGTGGACCAGGTGGTGATGCCGGTCGACCTTGACTGCACCCGCACGAATGGCAGGCCCCAACGCACGACGGCGGCACACAGCCGAGCCACAGTCGGCGAGCCCGCAGGGAGTGGAGCCCGTCCCCCGAGGACGCCTGCCGGATGGCCAGAGAGCAAGACCGGAGCTGCCGTCGACTCCAGAGCAGGCGGCCACAGGCTCAGAGCCGGGAGGAAGGAGGGTCCGGTGGTGGTTCTGGCCAGCTGGCTAACAGCTGGTAGTCCAAGGGAAAGGAAACAGATTGGTGAGAGCGGAGCTGCGGGAATGCGAGGTGGACGGAAGACAACAGGAGAAAAATAAAAAAAGAGACGGGTGCACTGAGAACGGAAAAACGAAAAACAAGTAACGGACACGGAAGCGGCAGTCAACAGATCTGACGCCAGCATTGCTCTAACCCGGAAGACAACAGACGGTGGGGGATGTGGGAACACTGCTTGAGAAATGAAATTTGACCAGGCACTTCTTTGAGGTTCTGATGCTGTGCAATGATTTGTGTGGATTGGTGCATCCAACAACGGAACATTTTGATCTCTCCACTTCGGCATCCTTGAGTTGTTTGGACTACAAAAGTCTGACAGAGTAATAAACATGGCGGATTCGTAACAAACATGTTCACAAATCCGCCATGTTTATTACTCGGCTTTCCGTTTGTCAACACCCATTACCTTGTTTGTTTTGTCCCGCCCCGTAGTAGATAAATAAAGTCATAGAAAACGGAGAAATCTAAACAGAGTAAAAAACAGTCCCCCAAAACGATCATAACAGTATCTCTGCAGCACCTGGAGGGATAGATACTCCAGATACACAAGCAAATGATTTTAAAAGCAAAAAAGTTGATTTCCCATGATAAGTGTTCTTTAAAAGAATACAGCATTTCCTCATTTTCTGCGGGAGATGCGTTTCAGGACCACCCGCGAAAAACAAAAATCCACAAAGTAGAAACATTATTATTTCATGTTAAGGCTTTATACCCCCCCGCAACATTTTTGCTACATAAACCCTTAATAACCATTCCTTCCTCCACTGTTTTGTGCATGTATAGTACGTAGTATGTATAGTAGAAATAAAAGAAGAAACGCAAACTGTAATTCTTTATTGTGGTATAATATAGTGCAGAACAATAACTGTAATGCTATATTCTATATTGTGAAGTACTACAATACAGAACAATAACTGTCATATGTCCTTTATTGTAATGTAATACAGTACAGAGCAATAACTGTAATATGTACTTTAATAATATAAGTAAAAGTCTAAACACAGTAAAAGTAAACCAATCTCTCTCTTGCTCTCCTTCTCTCTCCACGACACGACGTTGGAGTGACCACGTCCTTTTTACAGCCATAAAGGATTAGGTGCAATTTGGTAATTCTCGGGTAAATTAAGCTTGTTAAGAACGCGGATATTCGTTAATTTACACTAGCGCGCACTTGCCCGAGCTGAGTTTAAGATAACTATTTTGAACTAGATATGACAATTCCTGATGTTAAGAATTAAAGCTGTCTTCACTCTAAAAATAATTGAATGGATTTAAAGAATGACTATGATATGGAAATAAAGAAAATCTAAAGTTCTAATTACTGCACATAAAACCATGCTCAACATAGTTAATGTGAAATAATCGATAACCGAATTAAGGATTAAGAAGAAATTTAATTAATAAGCAAGAAAAAGAATTACAAGTCTCAATATTTCGAACAAACAACAATAATTCTACTCACCAATCTCAGGGCAAAAGAGGAGACAAAAGGTATAAAATACTATTTGGTGGAATAAGTGATCAATTCGCTTTAGTTCCAAAAATCTGAATTTTGTTTAAAAAGAGGATATGTCTGCTGATGAGGAGATAGCCAACGCCCTAACAATGGCGTCTTCCCGTTGCTGCCACAGAAGCAACTGTCTCCTCTGCCTTCCTCGAAGTTTAAAATTTGACAAAGTCCAATTCGAAGACTAGAAATTAATCTTCGTAGATTTCGGTCCAATCTTATAAAGAATGAAAAATCCATCTTTGTCCAAACAGCGTGCTTTACTCCAGGCAGCGTCAGGGCCATCGCCCGGGTGGGGAAGAGCCCTTTTCTCGTCCGAAACCAAGCTTTTATAGGCTCGTCAGCTCCTCTGGCATTACCTCATCGGAGCGAGAGGAATGCCTGGTATGCATGGCATCCTTGGAATGCATGGAATGCATGACCTCATTGGTATGTGTGGAATGCCTGGCATGCATGGCGTTCTTGGTATGCTAGGAATGCATGACCTCATCCCACTTCCTCTATGCCTGCATGGGAACCACTGGTTGCCTTGGCAACCTTGCTCAAAACAGTAACCATTGCGCATGACTTGTCTCTGCTACAGGATGCAGCTGTTTTCCTGTTTTGCTTGTTCTTTCAGCCGATTACCACCCCTAGTATCACTATTAACCCTTGATGTCACCTCTCAACTTAATACATTCATGTAAAAATGGAACAACAATGTTAAATACATGTTGGATATCGATTAAACATTGCAACATGAATAAAGCATGCTTTCACAACAGTCAACTTAACAGATAATCCTCATTAGCCATAATAATGGGTTCTTCTAACTTTAACATATATGATGATATTGCTCCAGCTGTTACAGATTAAAATCATGGCAAAGCAAAATCACATTCCAAAGTTGGGTGTTTCTATGTATTTAAACAGGTCATGTCCTCCCAATTGCTAACAATTTAATTTATTAGATTTATTAGTTCACATCAAGTTACCCCTATGTCAAGCTTTAACACCATCTCCTGGTGAAATTTGGAATTACTACATGTTTTAGGATTGTCAATTTGCCTGGGTCAAATCCAATACCCAATTACACACCATCTGAACCTCCATGCCACTTGACTAGTGATGTGCATTCCAGTCCTTTTAGGTGAACTGAATCTTTAGAATCAGTTTACTCAAAAGATTCGTTCAAACGAATTGTTCAACAAATCGTCCCCTTCATCCCCCCCCCCCCCCCCCCCCCCCACGCACACTTAATTGGAAGGTGTGTGACAATTTTTTATGCTTATTTTACATGGTTGTTCAAACAATATTAATTTAAATGAAGTACTGGTCTATGTCGTTGTACTCTATGCAACTGTATTGACACCTGCTCAAAGATCTGAATTATTTTACACAATTGAACGTTTTTGAAAAGGTTATGCAACAGTTATTTTCCTAGTAAGTAGTTACATTTATGAAGGAGTAATTCAATTAGTGATTCAATTACCTTTTTGTAAAGGTAATTAGTAACTGTATCTAATTACATTTTGAAAGTAATTTCCCCAACACTAGTGGTAGGAAGAAGATGAACAGATTTTCAACGGAGGGTAATCGGAGGATGCATAATTTTTCACTGACTAGCCCAGGTTATGTATATTTGTTTTTTTATCAGGGAAATGAAAAATATTAGCGTTTTTTATTTTGTCCATTCATTTTGGTGAAATAATGAAACAAAAAAACGCTTTTAAAATGCCCACTTTTAATAAGGAATAGGGCCACACACCCCTCCTCTCCGTGTCTTAGTTGATGACGTCACGGAATGAAGAGACCCCCATTGGAAATCATTGTACAGACTATCGCTTAAAATATCCCAAAACAGCTATCAATTGGCACCAAAATGTACATGGACATCTCTACTTCACCATATCACAAGGATTAGCCTCTCCGTGGCTGATTTAAGAGAAATGAACAGCCTCTCTGCAGCTGAAGTGCCCTGTCACGTCTGTCTATTTTTTTCACCAGTCACTAACATACGCAAACACGATGCGGTCCAAGAGTCTTTAGTCAAGCTGAATTGTTCATACATTGTTAAATAGTCAATTGAAATGGATAAGGGTTCATTTAACTTACATTTCCCTTGAAGTCCAAGTCTGGGGTTGCACCTTCACCGCCTCTACAAAAAGGAGGTGGTTTAAACGACCACACTCAGCTGAAGAGTCGGCCTCCTAGCTGGAAATACAGTGCTGCTAATCTTTCCAACAAGCCGACCTCTGGCCGTTGTGTTTGTAAATTTCCATTTTTAGAAATTAACCTTATTTCCTTTTGTTTTCTTCTCATTTGCATTCTGCAATATGCCCACGGTGTGTTTAAAGACCACGCACAGTCGGAAAACTCATCAACTGCACTAAAAACTGGACATTCTGACTAAACCCCGGCTGTACCTAATGTTCTGTCCAAGATAGCTGCTCCACAGGTGAAGCCAAAATACAACTGTGGAAGCCAAGGGACGACAATGCGAGAAAAACTGCTGCTCATAGGAAAAAAAATTGAGCCTTCTGTAGTACACGCCCGCACATAAAACAAAGCACACCGACCAAAATGAAGCAGACAACTTTTACGTCCAAAATTTTAGCATTCTACTACATTGCAATGTCAATTTGAATTTTGTTGAAAATTCAGCACTGGTCAGTGTACGCAAGACGAGTTAGCAGTCAAACAAAAACATCAGATTCACCAAAAATGTAGTGGACTCAAATAATTGGAATCCAAAGAGAATGCATTCCACTCAGAATAATTTTCCTATTTGTGTTCTTTTCTTTCAAGGTCTCTGTGATTCAAGGCTCCAGCCCCTTTGCAAGTGCCTATGATCTCGACAACATCATGAGGCGCTACCAGGGCCGTAACTGTAAGGTTTAAAATAGCTCATGGTTTTGTTCAATACTGCTGATATTTCATGCAAAATATGAATTTTGTACCTAGACAGTTTGCAAAAGCTGTCATACTACTGTCAGTGGATGTACCGTTCACAAGTTCAAACTCTACTAGGCAGCAATTGCCTCAGGCTATACATACTCGAGCTGCCAAGATTAAGCGACTGAGCTCAACAATGTGGACAATCAAAATCATTGATCATTTAGTAATTTGATCATTGACATGTCATTAATGTATTTATTTGGTGCTTCATGATCTTAGGTTATACATACTCGAGCTGCCAAAATTAGGCGATTGAGCACAATGACGTGGACAATCAAAATAATTGACAATTAATTTGATCATTGACGTGTTGTTAATTAATGTACCGTAATTTCTGGACTATAAGCCACACCTGATTGATTATAAGCCGCACCAGCAAAAATTCGAGGCAATTATTTTTTTTTTTTCATGAATAAGCCACACATGAATAGCCTTTTTACGAGTGTATAAAAGTGATCAAGTCATCACAAAAATCACGAAAAATCCATAGATAGGCCGCACCGGACGACAAGCCGCAGTGTTCAAAACTTGAACAAAAAGTAGCGGCTTATAGTCCAGAAATTACGGTATTTATTTGGTGATTTATGATCTTGAAACTGCCTCAACTTGTGCTTCAGCCGCTGTCTATGAGCAGTCATGACGCACATACACAGTAATATTAATCCAGGTCATCCGTGATGTAACCAAAAACATTGTGGGTAATGCAATATCATGGCTAACCCCTTTTAGCAACAGAGTCCGGGGCGCATTTGAGCAAAAATACTTGCTGTAATACGATGCAAACATCCGAGGAGGTGGGTCGATGGCAGAGTTCACACTTTCAGTCATTCATTTTTCTGACTCTCTAGCCCAGACAGAGGCAAATGCTGACGTCACAGCTCACACTCGAAATTCGGCACCGATAGAACATACAGCGTGGAGTGCGCTGGGTCCGTACTACTGACTGAGTACGAGTATAGGTACGGGCAGGCGTTTCCCCATCTACTGGCGAAACACAGTCATTGCAGGGATAATAACCCCGAAAAA
Source organism: Syngnathus floridae (assembly GCF_059516105.1). Lineage (NCBI taxonomy): Eukaryota > Metazoa > Chordata > Actinopteri > Syngnathiformes > Syngnathidae > Syngnathus > Syngnathus floridae. Next base: position 1,474,935 of record NC_142418.1, on the reverse strand, counting down.
TATTTAATACAATTCATTCAGTTTGTGTTTTCGCTCCCTCCCCACATCCCCTCCCACCCCTCCCCGGCTGGGGAGGTGGTTAGGTGACTCTGAGTGACCCCGAGGGCCAAAAAAATGTCTGCACGGTCTAGAGAATTTTCTATTCGGGCTCCGGAATGCCCTACCAATGGATATTAGAACTGCTACCTCAGTAGAAACATTTAAGACACGTTTAAAGACATTTCTATGATATGGCCTTTGTCAATCGTGCACTTATCTGATGTAAGTGACCGGCTCTCCGTTTAAAGTGTAAAATTCTGTACTTTAGCCCCTCTGCAGTAACGCAGTCTGTAGGGGAGACGAGAATTGATTTAAGCCGGTACGGAAAGAAGATTCGTTCCGAGTCTAACCGCTGTTCAGGTAACTAATCTATTGTTAGATTAATTCCGTCATTTCCGGATGCCAGTCACGCTGAAATCAAAGAAACCCGAAGGTTGAGTAACTACTTTGTCGAGACCCAGGATCTCCTCGATCGCGGCCGTTTCAGCGGCTCTTCTTTCCTATAATGATTGGGGCTTTTCTTAACCGCTCGGAATAGATTTAGCTGTCTTTGTTAAAACTGCAGGAACTTGTTTATTTACACTAGCGTGCACCCACACTAGCTGAGCTCAAGTTAACGGTTTCGAACCAGATTCTAACACTCCCTGATGTCAAGGATTAAAGCTGTCTTCATTTAAAAAAGAACTGAACAGTTTAAAGTATTAGTATGATAGAGAAGCAAAAGAGTTTTAAAGCATAAAAGATCAAAATAATCATTAAGCAAAATTAAATGATTATAAAGTAGAAATTGAATGAATAAGCAAGAAAGAGGATTACAAGTTTCAATTGTTCGAACAACTAACAATAATTTCCACTCACCATTCTCAATAGAGCAAAAATTATACAGTCTCGAAGTTCTCTTGATTGAAAACTCAAAAATATAGTAAAAAAGGGTAAGAGGCTTGAGGTCTAAAATGCTGTTTGGTGGAAAGGTCGAGTGATCAGTTCTCCTTGTTCTAATATCTGAATTCTGTTTAAAAGAACAAGCTGGCTTAAAGAATGGAGATAACGACGTCCGAAAAACGGCTCCTCTCACCGAGGTCTGCATCTCCTAGCCTGTCTTTAAGCTTAAAATTTGACTAAGTCCAATTTGAAGATAGTATAAATTCATTTTAACGGACCTTGGGTTAATCTGAGAAAGAATGAAATCTATGTTAGAAAAATTGTATATATATGTTATCATGCGTTCTCTAATGAGTACTTATTCATAATGTTACTGAGCAGTAGCTCAGTATGCTTGCTGCTTTGCCTTGCTTATTCTTATCTTGTGCAACAGAACAGAAGGATTACGGCTGGGTCAGGGGCGAGATGATGGGGAGAGCCCACCGGGCGAGAGAGAGCGATGCTCTTTGTCCGAACGAACGTTTTATACCAGTCCAGTTCGTGGGTACTATTTCCATAACAGTTTTTTCCATAACGTCATACATTGGCCTCAGATGACCCAAATGCTTCCAGAATAGACTGCACCTGCATCTTGGCTGGTCTCAACCGGATTCAAGCAGATGAGGTGACCGTGTTCTCACGGAAATAATAATTTTCTCAGGGATGCTTCATCCTGTTTCCCACTCCCAAATCTTGTCAACTGTCCGTCAACGTGACATTTGCAAATGTTTTTTCTCTGACTTGTGCTCCGTCAAAGAGCATTTTGTTTAGCCTTCAACTGGATGAACGTGACAGAGGTCACTCTCATGTGTGGGATCTCAGTCTTACACCACTTAGTATCACATTAACCCTTTCCGCCTCCTTGTCTTCGCTCACATTTATACATTCATATGTAAATGGAACATCAATATTACATACGTTTGATACTGATTAAACATCATGACAATAATAACATATATTTTCACAATAGTCAATTTAACACAATCATAACTATGATTGTGGATTCTCCTAGTTAGCAGATTAAAACTCTCAAGCATCTTCAAAATATATTTTGACAAGATGGTGACCTCTAGGTCAAGCTCAAGCGTGGGATTGCAGTCTTCCACCCACGGTATCACTGTCAACCCCTTGTCCTTACTCAACTCTTAATACATTTATGTGTAAATGAAACATCAGTGCTGCTCAAGTTGCTACTAACTATACAATATTGCAAAGCAGAATAAAATAAAGTGTATTGCAGCTTACTCTAACTGTGATTAACATGTCTCATTCTTATTACCTAACGATGAGCATGGGCTTCTCTAGTTAGCAAATTAAAATATTAAAGTAGTTTCAAAGTATATTATAGCAAAACAAAATAATATAACATAATCCAAAATTGTGTGTTGCTGTGCCTCAGAACAAGTCTTTATCTAATCGATGACTTTTTAAACTATTAATTTACTATGTTAGGTCAATCTGACTTTGGCACCATCTTCTGGTGAAATTTGGAACGGGAATGGAGGTTTACTGGTTCAACCAACAAATTCCCCTTTACCAATTTAACAATAGTTAATTTTGAAGAACTAACTTTTAAGTAACCCCTACTCAGGCCCCCTTCTTCAGGTCTTCCATGTCAAGCTTTGAAATTTGGAATTTCATCTTAGCCAATTCGTCTGGGCCAAATCCAATACACACTCAGCACCATCTTTTACCATCCTATCCACCATGTAACTCGACACCTTTAATTAACCTGTAGTGGCCGATTCGGCTGGAGTTTGTGTTTTCGCTCCCTCCCCCCATCCCCTCCTGGGCCGGGGAGGTGGTTAGGTGACACCCAAGCTGACAGCAGCTGTCTGGATTCTCGTGGACCAATTAAGATGAGGGAACAGCAGTGGATTATCCTCCTCGAAGACACTGCCAGGACAATCGAGGGCACCTCCTGCAGCTCTTCGCTTTGAGTTGGACATCCACTTTTTCTTTGATTTTTTATAGTATGTATTTTATGTGCCCTCTCTGTATCCATTGCAGCCTGGTGATCCTGAAAGGGGGATCCTCCCATCTGTGGTCCCTTCTCAAGGTTTCTCATTTTTCCCCCAATAGGGGTTTTCTGAGTTTTTCCTTGCCTTCCTGGGTGTTTTAGATCAAGGGATGTTTGAGAATAATTGTCAATTTTTGTACATGTGAAGCCCTTTGAGACTTGCTTGTGATTTAGGTATATAAATAAACTTGACTTGACTTGTTTTTTTATTAAATATGAAAATATGACTTGGTCAATTTTACTATGTGGCTGACGATATGAACATGTAAATTATGCTTGTCCTTGAGTGATTGTATAAGTGTAGGCTCCAATCACTCCATTGGATCAGCAGAGTTTGAGAACTGACTGGAGGGGTGCTGGTCAGTGGGGATCAATGCATTTGTAACTCAAATGTCCAGTCAAAAGGATGATCACCTTAAAACTAAATTGAGAAGGGGAAGCTTGCAGCTGCAGCAGAAAGTTCCAAGTATTGTAGTGTAAGATTTGTTATGTTTAATGTTTTATGCGTACACATGTTCTTTATATTTTATATCGATTGTATATTTATTGTATGAAATTGTTCTTCAAAATTATTTTTTAACTCAACATTTTATTTCAGTGACCACGGTACTTTCCTGTCCCACACTGGTGTGGACTACTGGACGGGCTGCTGGTTCTCCTTTCCATCTTATTGCAGACATTCACTACCCTGTGGAGGTCATTAGATATCCTTTCATAAATAGTATACTTGATCTAAGTTTTTTTTTTTATTCTTATGCAATTAACATCAAATCTGTTTGTTTTACAGTATTATACAAAATGTATTTATAATGTGTGAACGTGTGCATAGTCATTACTTCTTTAACTGTTTGCCTTCACCTATTATCCTGGCTTCTGGGAAACCATCAAGTTTGCCTGGATCCAGTATGTCAGCATTCTTCTGATCTTTCTCTGGGTCTTTGAACGAATCCAGACATTTGTCTTTCAGAACCAAGTTTTAACCACTGTACCCATAAGTATTGAAAAACCTCACCAGCCTTGATAGTGTGTGACCGTAATCATTTCATTAAATTAGTGAAATTAATGCATGTAGGGTAAGCACTGTTCCGGGGCTAAATAAGGACTAGTGTGTTTAATATTGATTAAATAATATATCTGATATCTGCAGCATTTTCCCCCCATTCCTTTTAAAGAATAACTAGTTTTGTTTAGAGAAGGCACCACGACAAATTAAAAACTATATTCTGCCTCCTGTCATAAAACACATTGTGGTTGCATCCATCCTGTAATTTAACGACATTTTGCAGAAAATTGTTTCAAGCAAAGAATCAACTCAACTTTTTTGCAAACACTTTCGAAAAGAACATCCATCGATTTTCTGAACTGCATTATCCTTACGGGGGTTACTGACGTGCTGGAACCTTTCCCAGTAGTCTTTGGACAGTAGGCAAGGTACACCCTGAAATGGCCACCACCCAACCTCGCAGACGAACAACCATTCACATTCATATTCACTCTTCTGGGCAATTTGAAGCGGTCAATTGGCCTGCCATGCATGCTTTTGTAATGATGGAGGAAACCGCAGCACCTTGCACTTGTGAACCGTGAGGCGGACGTGCTAACCAGGGTGCTGAAAACTTCCATAGCTGAAACAAAGTTCTCTACGTGTCAAAGTAAAGTCAAATTTATTTATAAAGTCCTGAATGACAAAATAGTCTCACCGTTGACAAATATTGAGGACATTCCCTGATCTTAACCCCACAGGAGGGCAAGGAAGACTAAAAAAATTCCGCTGGGAATAAAGAAAAAAAAACATTGGGAAAGGGCCGCAGATGCGAAGAATCCTCCTCCCATGACCAGGCTGGAGCTCGAATTGATAATACTGTAGAACCTGCAGATCTTTTGTCTTTGCTCTCTCGATCACTAAAAGACCAGCGTATTTTGAACTAAGGTTCCGGAAAAGAGCACATGGTACTAAAAACACCAATTTTATCCATTTGAGGGTGCTGCTATTTCGCCCTACACTGACCCCGTGGTGGCGACTGAGACTGAATAGGGCTCACTATGTCAATTTCAGTCTTTAGCAGGAGTCTGTTGGGAAATATGTCAAATATTGTCATTAGATTCTATGTATCTTAGTGTGGAACATCTTCCCGTATGTGACAGTTCGACCTTGTGCTCATGACTTGGGAGCGTGTGGCTGGCTAAGGAGCACATGACTAGAGTCATGAGTCGCGTCAAACAATAAACTCCTTGGTTAGCTAGTCATGAGAAGATCATGAGATGGCTGAAGCAGACAAATGTCTTGGTTTAAGTAAAATCATGAGTGCGCCATGAGTCATATGCATCCCATGCGCACCAAGACTACGTCTTTGATAAACTAAAGTCATGAGACAACCATACTGCTATTTTCAACAATATCCCTGTTTTATTGAAGTCATCAGAGTATCATGAGATATCCCGTACTCTTTAAGAAGCTATGAATTTGTGTAAACTCCACCAATTAAGATGTTGAAGACTTAAACTCAATAAAAGGCAGAGCTAACTCTAGCGAGAGCGCAGGTCGGGCCACACATCCTGTGTGTGTGTCTCGGGCGCCCTCCTGCAGGAGTCGTTGGCCTGATGAAGACAACACCTAGGTCTGACGAAATTATTTGTGTAAAATGTTGATGAACCCAACATTTCTTGGGGGATCGTCCGGGATCCCAAGAAATCTGCTCGCTGATCCGAGTGGTGTTGAAGACGCCGAAATCTGTGCACGGCTGGAAAAAAGCCCTGGGGAGCGACCTTCATCCACCTGGCCAGCGAAGTCCAGTTCAGCACCTCTCGGCGGCGACGATTGACAGGAATCTTCAGAGAAGTCTTTCGCAGACCCGGTAAGTCTCTTCATTGCCAACGTGTTAGGGTTTTTAGTCCACAGAAAAGAGGGTCCCTGGTAAGAACGGCAGAGTCCTTGGTAATGAATTCTGAGGTACTGGAATTCGGTCTACAGATGTAACTTGCAGACATAAAAGCACCTCGTTGTGTTGAAAAATTCTGCGGGAAAAACATGTGTTTGTGTGTGGATGGTAACACATCACTTGATATTGTGTTGCATGTAACATAGTGGGAAGAAATAATGAATTTCTGTGGAAGCACAGGCCAGAATTCCTCACCAGTATACTGGTCGAAGAAGGAATTACCACAGGAAGTCATTATCCATCCATCCATCCATCCATTTTCTTCAGCTTATCCAGGGTCGGGTCGCGGGGGCAGCAGCTTTCGGAGGGACTCCCAGACTTCCCTCTCCCCAGCCACTTCATCCAGCTCATCCCGGGGGATCCCAAGGCGTTCCCAGGCCAGCTGAGAGACATAGTCTCTCCAGCGCGTCCTGGGTCATCCACAGGGTCTCCCCAGGGAGGCGTTCAGGAGGCATCCTGATGAGATGCCCGAGCCACCTCATCTTGCTCCTCTCAACGTGGAAGAGCAGCGGCTCTACTCCGAGTCTCTCCCGAATGACCGAGCTTCTCACCTTATCTCTAAGGGAGAGCTCGGACACCCTGCAGAGCAAACTCATTTCGGCTGCTTGTATCCGGGATCTCGTTCTTTCGGTTACGACCCATAGCTCGTGACCATAGGTGAGGGTAGGAGCGTAGATCAACCGATAAATTGAGAGCTTTGCCTTTTGGCTCAGCTCTCTCTTCACCACGACAGACCGGTACAGAGTCCGCATTACTGCCGACGCTGCACTGATCCGCCTGTTGATCTCGCACTCCATCCTGCCCTTACTTGTGAACAAGACCCCAAGATACTTGAACTCCTCCACTTGGGGCAGGATCTCATCTCCGATCCGGAGAGGGCTTTCCACCCTTTTCCAACCGAGGACCATGGACTCGGATTTAGGACCGTCCATCTTAAATATAAATAATCTGTCTATCTCCTCTGGGATAGTGCCTTTAAAACCGCTGTCATTAAACCGCTACTTAAGCGACCAAATCTCGAGCCGGACTGTCTCAGTAATTATAAGTCAGTTTCAAATCTCCCATTCATAGCAAAACTTCTTGAAAAAGTAGTAGCGCAGCAGCTTATTGATTACATGGTCGCCAATAATGGATATGAATCTTTTCAGTCTGACTTTAGAGCTAATCATTCCACCGAGACAGCACTTGCTAAAGTGACTAATGATCTCCTCATAGCTATGGATTCAAACACTTCATCGGTATTGTTATTACTAGATCTTAGTGCTGCCTTCGACACTGTATACTTCGATATTTTATTAGAGCGTCTTAAATGCTGTGTTGGTATTTCAGGGTCAGCACTAGGCTGGTTCTTTTCTATCTATCAGACAGGACGCACCAAGTGGTCCATGGCAATGCAACGTCTGAGCTCTATATTGTTACGTGTGGGGTCCCACAGGGATCGGTACTCGGACTAATTCTATTTAATATTTGTATGATTCCGCTTCGGGACATAATACGTAATTATAATATTAGTTTTCAGTGTTATGCGGATGACACTCAATTATATATGCCGTCATCGATGACAGATCCGCAGGACTGTTGTAATCTTGAGGCGTGCCTTGCGGAGATCAAGCAATGGATGTCTCTCAATTCCCTTCGTCTTAAGCCAGATAAAACTGAGATGTTAATTGGTCCAGGACGTTATCACCACTTATTTAAGGAAACCACTATAACTATTGATAACCGTACCATCACTCAGAGCGATACTGTAACTAATCTCGGGGTAATATTTGACCAAATATTTGACCTCTCCTTTCAAAAGCACATTAAGAACATGACTAGAATTGCGTTTTTTCATCTTCGTAATATTGCTAAGATTCGTCCGATCCTCTCGACCGGTGATGCGGAAACGATGATACATGCGTTTATTACATAGCGCCTGGACTACTGTAACGCATTATTCTTTGGTCTTCCTGAGTCCAGTAACAAAAGTCTACAGTTAGTATAAAATGCTGCTTCAAGGCTGCTCTCGCAGTCAAGAAAATTTGATCACATTACCCCAATATTAGCTAACTTACATTGGCTCCCGGTCCGTTTGAGATGTGACTTCAAGGTTCTTCCATTAACCTATAAATCATTGCATGGCTTAGCACCTTAATATCTCGTCGAACTAGTTGTTCCTTACGTTCCGTCTCGTAACCTCCGCTCACAAAACGCTAGTCTCTTGGTGACCCCTGTCAATCGTGCACTTATCTGATGTAAGTGACCGGCTCTCCGTTTAAAGGGTAAAATTCTGTACTTTAGCCCCTCTGCAGTAACGCAGTATGTAGGGGAGACAAGAATTGATTCAAGCCGGTACGGAAAGAAGATCCGTTCCGAGTCTAACCGCTGTTCAGGTAACTAATCTATTGTTAGATTAATTCCGTCATTTCTGGACGCCAGTCCCTTTTTAAAGCAACAGGATCCCAGTGTTGAGTAATTCCTTTTCGAGACCCGGGATCAAATTGTTCGCGGCCGTTTCAGTGGCTCTTCTTTCCAATAATTATTGGGGCTTTTGTTAACCACTCGGAATAGATGTAGCTGTCTTTGTTAAGACCGCAGAAACTCGTTCATTACACTAGCGTGCACCCACACTAGCTGAGCTCAAATTAACGGTTTCGAACCAGATTCTGACAAATCCCTGATGTCAAGGATTAAAGCTGACAGCATTTAAAAAAGAACTAAACGGTTTACAGTATGACTAGGATAGAGAAACAAAAGAGATTTAAAGCGTAAAAGATCAAAATAATCATTAATCGAATTCAAATGATTATAAAGTAGAAATTGAATGAATCAGCAAGAAAGAGGATTACAAGTTTCAAATGTTCGAACAACTAACAATAATTTCCACTCACCCTCACACCCCTGGAATGTGTGTGTGTGTGTGTGTGTGTGTGTGTGTGTGTGTGTGTGTGTGTGTGTGTGTGTGTGTGTGTGTGTGTGTGTGTGTGTGTGTGTGTGTGTGTGTGTGTGTGTGTGTGTGTGTGTGTTTTGACTGAGAGTGATCTCATTAGAGCTCTCCTCTATATAAACACACAGGATTGTAAACAGTGGCTTTGTGTGGACGCAGAGGCAAGGACTCTCAGCTTCCTCCGGGAAGGTGAAAGGAGACTCACCACACATCAAACATTTAACCACTGTCCTGTGAATAAAGTTGGCTTTTAGGACACTGTAGGTGCCATTCGAATTGCCAACTCCGCAATTTAGAAAATAAACCATGGGAAAATCAAATAGCAAACAAAAGCCGTTACCCCAACACGAATTAAAATGCAAAGATTGGAAATTAATGGAGGGGGTCGACCCCTAAAATATAAAATATCTTGACAGATGGATAACCGATTACAAATTTGATGGTCAGCTGAAATCGAATTCGTTGAATAACCTAAAGCAATCAATTGATGCTAAATGTGGCGTAAAGAAGAATAAAGACGGATATCATCTAATAGTACAATGGGAATTGGAAGCTGAGAAGAGAAAATGTGGGCAGATGAGAAGAAAATTGAAAGATAAGGAAGCCGAAGAAAAGATAAAAAAAGAACTTGCTGTTGCACAGACAGGAAGATGATGAGACAGTGTCAGAGCGGGCTCGCTTGAGAACCGAAGCTGACAATGTGAAGAATGATGACGAGAAAAATTATCAGATTATAAAGACGGAGATTGCAGCACGCCAAAGCGAACCATTTTTTCCGTCTCTGTAACCCAAATTACAAAGTACAGATCATCCTCCTGAATATAGTGATTCTGCTCGTGGTATGTTGACGCGGAGCCGTGCTAAGTTGGGTCCCTCGGCTGACGCATACCCGATGATTCAAGTGGCCAATCCTCATGATGATGGAGGACCCACAATTTTAGTATACAGAACATGGACCCAAGCTGATATAAAATCAGCAATTGAGGGTATAGCGTTGCCCACTGAAGATGTTGATCAATACTGTATCGACATTAGACAACTCATTGCTTCCTATAATTTGAGAGGCGATGAAGTACAACAGGTTTTCATGGCATCCTTAACTAAACATTGGGCAAGCGTTGAAGGCACCTGGAATCCTTTTGATTCCCAGGGCCGTCCATTGGAATGTAACGCGGTGCCATTACAAACAGAAATTGACCAACTATTGGGCAGGATAAAAATAAAATTCGAACGTAGAGCAAATTACACAGACATTGCCCGAACCAAACAAAAAGAAGATGAGTTGTTTGAAGACTTTAGACACAGACTAGAAAGAGTGTTCAAAGCCAATAGTGGCTTGGAGCATGGAACTGATGTTTATGATCAACAACTCAAAAATGCTCTACATGCAAATTCGCGACCAGCAATCCAAAACTGGATCACTAAACATATGATCACTTTCCGGACATCTACCTTGCCACAGTTCATTGATCATGCTATACACGCCGAAAAAGTTGTCAATTCAAAAAGAGCAAAAGAGAAAGGGAAAACAGGCACCATTTTTTTAGTTAAAGGAGAGCAGTCTGAAGTGTTCTATCAAAATAGGACCTTCGAACCACGCCTAGGGGGGCGTGGTCGTAACAAATTCCATGGCAAAGGTAGCGGGGGGTATAGTCGTGGTTCTCCCAATTATGAAACAAATGACCAGCCCGCCTCAGGTCAGTCAAAACGGTACAATGCTGAACCTCCTATTTGCTGGTCCTGTGGGAAAAAAGGCCATATAGCAAGAAACTGCCCAGGTAATCATAAGGGCGAGAGTAAACCTCCCTTATGACTAGCCGACGGTCAAAATACAGTTGAAACAACTGCCTTGCCAACAGCTCCCCCTGTTGATCATTCAAGATTTGTAGATGAACAATATTGAGAAGCCCGTGATAACTCTAATGGTAAACGGGACTCCAATAACTTTTTTGTGTGACTCAGGGGCATGTGTGACCACATGTTGTGACATACCTGCAGATGTGCGAAAAAACGGTAAAACTTTTTGGGTGAGAGCAGCAAATGGGCTGGCAACCCCAGTTCCCCATTCTCAACCAGTTTGGATACGGGACCCAGAAGGGGGAAGTTGTTGCATTCCCATTTTGCTGATGCCTAGTTGCCCTATTAATTTGCTAGGTAGAGATGCTCTCACTGTCCTTGGGCTTTCCCTTGTGTCTCTTAACGATCAAATTATTGTCAAAAGGCGACACCAGTTACAGATTTTTGCTCAATTTCACTGCTACTATTTTTATTCATTGGATTTGGCTGATGCAGAAGTGGTGGAATTTGGTTCCCCTCTTTTGGCCCATGTGGCCACTCTTTTGCACTGCCCTGAACAGGCAATGGAAGCCAATAAACTACACATAACTATGTGGCATAAAGACACACCTGGTCCTGATCACAAGTACGAGAACATGCTTGGGGCTGCTACACCTGCCTCTTTGACGACATCTTTCCTTCTGCATGATGGTGAAAGCCGTGCTTGTGTAGTCATACAAACGGCTCCCCCTGCTGTTCAGAAGTTGCACGTGTCTCCCACTCCGCTCCACATCTCTCTCTACAGGCCTCACACTGCAACGTGGCAAAGTTTGGGATTTATGGCTGGTGATGCCTTGGCAGCTTCTGACTGGACTCAGGTTAATCCTGACTCCTTTTATAGTCCTTCCACCAAGCTCTTCAAACAAAATATGACTCAAGACTTGTCATTTATTAGTGGAATCCACGCTGATTCTTGTGTTGAACAAACACCCTCATTTTGAGATTTTGTGACGAGCACATCCTCGCTGAGGTCCCAAGTCATCTTTGGTCTGCGGGTCCTTCTGACGTTGGTTTAGTGAAAGGTGCGCTTCCTGTTGTCATAAGACCTCGAACTGAATACCGCCCTTGTGTGAGGCAGTATCCTTTAAAACCTGATGCCTTACAGGGTATCGCACCTGTTATTTCTGATTTGTTAAAAGCAGGTGTCATTGTTCCTTGCCCTGATTCTCCTTGCAATACTCCAATTTTCCCTGTAAAGAAGGCGCACCCTTCTGTGGGGTGGAGAATGGTGCAAGACTTGCAAGCTGTAAACAATGCTGTTATTCAGAGATCACCTTGTGTCCCTGACCCGCATACCTTGTTGAATTCATTGACACCTGATGCGAAAATCTTTACCGTGATTGACATTAGCAATGCTTTTTTCTCTGTCCCTATTGCAGAAGAGAGTCAGTTTTGGTTTGCATTTACATACGCTGGCTCAAGGTACACCTTTACAAGGTTACCACAAGAGTACTGTGAAAGCACAACAATTTACTCGCAGGTGATGGTAGCCAGCATGGCTAAATTTGTCCCGCCAATGGGAAGTCAAATCTTGCTCTATGTTGATGACATTTTAATAGCATCTCCTGATTTTGCCTCTTGCCAGAAAGACACGCTTGCAGTGTTGCATCACTTGGCAAGTGAAGGCCACAAGGTCAGCAAGAACAAGCTTCAACTGTGGTCCACTGAAATTAAGTATTTAGGCCACAATCTAAGTTCCCAAGGTCGATCTATAGTTGAGAGCAGAAAAGCCTCTATTTTGCAAGCTCCTAAGCCACTCACAAAGAAACAAATGATGTCTTTTTTGGGTCTCACAGGTTATTGTAGAAGCTGGATACTTGATTATGCCCAAATTGTTGCTCCTCTGTCCAAATTGATGTATGTGGAAAACATCTCAATGTCCACTCACTTAAAATGGACTCCTGAAGCTGAGGATGCTTTTGTTTTGATCAAACAGACTTTGGTGTCCAGCTCCACTCTGGCCTTACCCAACTATGACAAGGCATTTGTCCAAACTGTTGACTGCAAAGGTCATTACATGACCTCTGATTTGCTCCAATCACACGGCTCAAAGTTGCGACCTATTGCTTTTTATTCCTCTAAACTGGACAGTGTTGCATGTGCTCTCCCACCATGCGTGAGGGCCGTGGTGGCGGCCTCCATGGCTGTGGAGAGCAGTGCTGGTGTTGTGTTGTTTCATCCTTTGACACTGAAAGTTCCTCATGCTGTCTCGGCTCTTCAGCTACAGACTAATATGACCTTTCTGTCGCCTGCACGTCATCTTTCTTGCATGGCTACGTTGCTGTCTCAGCCGCACCTGACCGTTGAAAGATGCACGACACTCAATCCTGCCACTCTCATTCCCCTTCCTGACGACGGCGAATTCTATGATTGTGTCGATGCTGCTCAACAGATTGCAAAGGCTCGGCTTCATTTGGAAGATACGCCTCTGCCAGATGGTCATGTGGTTTTTGTTGATGGGTCTTCTAAGAAAAATGAATTTGGTGTGACCCTTACTGGGTATGCCATTGTTACTGCTGACGAAGTTTTGGAGGCTGCTAATCTGCCATCCTATATGTCAGCACAGGCCGCTGAGCTCATTGCTCTAACTGAGAAGTGCAAATTGTTTGCAAACAAATACGTCACTATCTGGACTGATAGTCAGTATGCTTTTGCTACAGTGCATGTTTTTGCTCAGCAGTGGAGCAACCGTGGCATGATAACTTCTACGGGCAAGCCCGTCACCCATTCCACATTACTACTTCAACTTTTGGACGCTGTCCAGCTGCCCTTAAAGGTGGCGGTTTGCAAATGTGCTACTCACACTGCAAGCTCTGATCCTGTTTCTCTCGGTAATGCTTTTGCTGACAAATCCGCTAAGGCCGCTGCAGAAGGCCTGCTCCATGTCCTCTCGTCTCTCACTGATCATGATTTGATGTCACACATCTCCCCTGATGTGTTGCTTGACATGCAGTCTCAGAGCCGCTCCCAGGAACGACTCTCTTGGGAAAAGCGGGGTGCAACTGAAAACACTGATGGTCTTTTTGTGTGACCTTTGGGCAAACCTGTCTTGCCTCGTAACTTGTTCAAATGGGCTGCTATTTCGAGTCATGCGGTCACCCATGTCTCGACTGGGGGGGGGGGGAATGGCGAAACAAGTTGAAGCTATTTATACAACATACGGTTTTGCAGCTTTTTTACAAGGCAATTTAAGACCTCAGAGAGGAAAGTTCCTGACTCCATTGTATCCGTTTCAGACAATACATATGGTTTATATCCAATTACATAAATGTGAAGGGAAAGAATTTTTTTTTTCTGCATTTATTTGTTTTCTGCATTTATCTCATTGTAAAAAGGTGATCTCCGCAGACCCAACCTAAGTACGGAAGGTGAGCAAAGTCTGGTAATAGTGCCTGATCCTGGTGCCAAGATCCAGGGTTGACACGAAAGCTAGCAGAAGCCAATTTCCAAGACACCAACCCGAAGCTCAGGGTGTTGACTCTGAGGAGATCCAAAAACATGAGCATTAGAGAGTCATTTGGTGAGTACTTTAATCGGGCAGTGGCCTGCGCAAAGTCTGCCATGTGTTTTTGGTTGCTTTTGCTGGTTTGTGTTACCATTGTATTTTTTTTCGGGGGTTATTTTATTTGGAGGGATGGAGTACCATGAGCCTCGAACATTCTTCTTTCGGGCAACTACCAACGCTGATTCTAATCAATATGGCTCATGGGGAAAAATTGCTAGACATAAGCGCAACACAAAATACCCTTTTGATCATGTTGTTTGTACACCAGACCGCGTTCCAACTTGCGTACCATGGCTTTTGTCTTGGACTTACAATAACTCATTAATGTTTACTGTGGCTCCTAATACATCTTCTTCTATTATTTTACCTATGAAAAGTTTGAAAGGTTTAGAAATGGTCACCCCGCTCTCTGGTTCCAGTGAAGAGGCTGTGTTCTTTGCTAAACGAGTGACTTTGAAGAATCAGGGCACAAGCCTCCTTTTGACTCTTACACTCCCTGATGGTCAAATTTGTCCTCCAAATGCCACCTTGTTTAACACTTCTTGTTGGGGTTTTCAACTGTGGGCTTGGTCCTCACTTTCCTATTGCTATTTGCATTAACAAAACAATGTAGATCGCAGACTGTCCCGTTACAAATAATTACACCCTGTCAGCAGGAGCAAAAATCACAAGTATGCTCCTCACTGATATAGACAGCTATTTTGTAGCCTCCACAGGAATAAGCGGTCAAACCAACAACTGGCTTCTTATGGCTGAGCAAGCCACAAAGATGGCTAACACCAGTTGCATTGCATGCATGGGTCCAAGACCTCTTTTGAAAATCATACCTGCAAATATAGTTCCTAAGTGTGCTGTTGTTTTAATGTTAAACTCATCCATTTCACCCACTCATGATTGTTTTAAATGGGATAAGGTTTACCCTGTTGCCTCTATGACAAAATATAAACCCCTTTTTTCGTCCGATGTAGCTAAGGGTAATTTTACATGCATTAGATTACCTGGTACTGGTGAGAAGCTCGGCGCCCTACCTACTCCATGGTGTGAGTCCATGACCAATGTCACTGCCCCTTTTTTGCCCATTGCTCGTAGTGATATTTGGTTTTGGTGTAATAGGAACAAACTTTATGATAGGTTGCCTTTAAACAGCTCTGGAATTTGCGCTCTGGTAACCCTATTGTTTCCTGTTCATTTGATACCAATGTACTCTTATGATCTAACATCTTTTGCTAAGTCCGTAGTGCCCGAATACTGGCCGAGAACGAAGCGAAACGCCGAATGGCAGGGCGCAGCTAATCCAACTTACATAGACGCCATTGGTGTTCCAAGAGGAGTACCGGATGAGTATAAGCTGGTGAATCAGATAGCAGCTGGTTTTGAATCTGCCCTGTGTTGGTGGTGTACTCTTAACAAAAATGTTGACAGGATTAACTACATCCACTACAACGTGCAGAGGCTTGGAAACTGGACCGAGGCGGGTTTCAAGGCGGTCCACTCCCAACTGGCCGCTACTTCCCTCATGGCTTTCCAGAATCGAATGGCCCTTGACATGCTACTCTCAAAAGAGGGCGGTGTCTGCGCCATGTTTGGTGAGCAATGTTGCACATTTATTCCAAATAATACTGCAGCCGACGGAAGCCTGTCCCAGGCCCTTGAGGGTCTGAGGACCTTGAATGGGAGGATGAAGGAACACAGTGGGGTGAACACGGAGGTTTGGACCGACTGGTTGAACGTGTTCGGAAAGTACTGCACCCTGGTTTCCTCGGTCCTGGTCTCCATTGCCGTTTTCTCTGCCATTTCGACCCTGTGTGGATGTTGCTGCATTCCTTGTCTCCGATCCTTAATTAATAAGCTAATTACAACTGCTATCTCTCCACCAGCTGAGACTTTTCCGTTGCTCCAAAGGGATGACTTTTCGATCGACGGGAGTTCTTTCTCTAGTGACGACTCTGTCAGCGAATCCAATGTGGTAAACCTGTCCGATTTGTTTCGTGACTCTGGCTTTGACGATTAAGACTCAATTTCCTCCCAAGTGTAAGTTAGTTCTTGCGAAATGTGATCCCTTGGCTGAAAATCTTTTGAAGTGGCCATATGGGTGATAAGTTAGTCCCCGAGAACTTATGATAAACAGGGGGGAATTGTTAGAAAAATTGTATATATATGTTATCATGCGTTCTCTAATGAGTACTTATTCACAATGTTACTGTTCAGTATGCTTGCTGCTTTTCCTTGCTTATTCTTATCTTGTACAACAGAACAGAAGGATTACGGCTGGGTCAGGGGCGAGATGACGGTTGTGTCAAACAAGATGCTGCTGGCAGCTCAGCGTCCACCAGAACAGATCGTGAAAACAACACGTCAAACGATGCGTCATGAACCTTCTGATCTTCCTTAAAGAACGTCACTTTCTCTTTTTATCTCTCGGTATACCGCTTAAACTGTTTTGCTGATATAGCCATATCTGCACGCAACACTTTGTGCGTTACTTTTTGTTTCTTTTCTTACGAGACGAAGCCACAATCTCTTTCCCCCCCCTTAAGGGCTAATCGTCTCACACTGTGGGTAGGGCATTTCCAAATAAAAAGAGCGAGGAGTGTAAAACAGATTTTTAGTGTATTTCGGGACTGCTGTAAGTCTGATTGCACTCCTCGCGAGAAAAGACTCAACATTCTGCCTCACTGGTTTTGTCTGCTGATCCTTTTGCTGATTCTGAACCTGACAATGACCTTGATAAAGACCCAGTCTCCTGGATTGATAGGTGTTAGAGATTTGCTCACTCCAACTTATTTTGCAAGAACCACACGGGAGACAGGCAAGTTCTTTTAGACACCTGCAGGTGGAGAGTTCACTCGCTCCAGAATGAAGTCTGAAAAGTCTCCTTCCTGCAAGGGCATATTTATTAGGAGGAACAGAGTGGGGGTGAGAGTGGACTGGTTTGGTGAACCCCCGGCCTCTGGTAAGATCAGAGCAGGGGGTGTTTTACGATGTTGTGGGAAACAGAACAACTTCGATTGCTTCCTCTGCAGCTGGTCACTCAAGCAGAGGAAGCAACCACTTTACTGTACTACGTTGTGAGAGCAAGACAAGATTGGTTAATCATTATAGTCTACATTCCAACATAATCCTATGATAAAGATAACCTGGAAAACCCTAACAATAGGGTTGTCCACCTGTGAGGGGGAGAGATCAGGCGGCAGTAAATTTGCATTTGACACATCTTTCAGTTTGAGCGTCCTGATTAGATAATCTGCCAAGGTCTGTTCTTCATCTGCTTTTTGCAAATCTGCAGGGAACACTGGTAGTCTATATAGTCTCCCATGTATGATTTCAAAAGGTGTTAGTCCTTCTGAAGTGGGAGTAATTCTCATATAGAGCTTCACTAAGTCGAGGCACTCTGGCCAAGGTCTGCCTGTTGCTTCCATGCATTTTTTCAACCTGCTTTTGATGGTGAAGTGTGCCCGTTCAACCAGGCCAGCGCTCGAAGGATGCCAAGCGCAGTGGTTTTTTAACGTTATTCCAAGGTGTACAGCCATGTTCTGCACAACTTGGTTCACAAAGTGTGGACCATTGTCACTGTAAATGGTTTGGGGGATGCCATGAGTTGGTATGATGGTTTTGCAGATGGCTTTTGCCACTGTTAAGGCATCTGCGCGTTTAGATGGAACTATTTCCACCCATTTGGAAAATGCATCAATCATCACTAGGCAGTATTTGCGAGGTCCACTTTGTGTGAGTTCAATAAAATCCATATGCATGATTTGAAATGGATAAGACGGTTTTGGAAATGAGCCTCTCTTAGGTCTCATGTTTCCTTGTGGATTATGTTTCACACAAACAGGACATCCTTTACAAAAATTTTTTAAGTAAGCATCTAGACCAAAGGTAGTGAATTGTTGATCTATGATGGACTTCATCCCTCCTGTCGACACATGGCAAGGCCCATGTCTCGCAAGCGCTGCTGCTTTAAAAAGTGATTTTGGTAAAACAGGTTTGTCATTGATGCGGTGGATATTATCTGTATCCACTATTGCACCTTTTGTCGTCCACATTCGTTTTTCCACCATTGGAGCATTGCCCTGCATATCTGTCAGTACAGTCTTATCTATGAGTTGTGTGTCCTCTGAACCCATTAAAAAAAATTCATGGCCATGTCTCCCTGCAGCTGCTTCTTTTGCAATTTTGTCTGCTAATCTGTTTCCATTTGAGACTTCATCTCTGCCTGTGGTGTGAGCAGCACATTTACACACAGCTAGTTTAGCAGGTAAAAGAATGGCCTGCAACAAGTCTTTTAACAAGGAGGCATGGATAACCGGCTTACTGGTTGATGTTGTCATCCCTCTGCGCTCCCATTGTTTCGCAAAATAGAACAGAGTAGAAAACGCATACTGACTGTCTGTGTATACAGTGACTTCCTTATCTTCCGCTAATTGACAAGCTCTTGTTAGTGCGATTAGCTCAGCAGCCTGTGCTGACCTGGAAGCTTCTCTGCTTCAACTATCTGGTTTGGCAATTTCACAATTGCATAACCACTTTGATTGTTTCCTTTAGGATCCTTTGAACATGATCCATCCACAAACCACTTTTCCCCTTTGCCAAGTGGCGTGTCACTTAAATCTTCTCTGGGCAGCTGTAGATGTTCTGTAGCATCCAAACACTTATGTGGGGTTCCATCCCCTGGCAACGGGATCAACGTTGCTGGGTTAAGGATTGTGCACCTCTTCATCACGATGTGTGGTTGTGACAGAAGTATAGCAGTTTAGGACAGATGTCTGGCTGGTGACAAAAAGTTCATTTTGCTTTGCAGCAGCAACACATCTACAGCATGTGGAACTAGCAGCTCCATTTTGTGAAAGAGCACCACATCTGCAGATTGTCTCACTGCAAGCGCTGCCGCGCATACTGCTTGGACACAGTCTGGCAAAGACAGAGCCACTGGATCCAGTTTTTTTGAATAAAATGCAATTGGTCTTAGTTTGCTGCCATGACTCTGCAGCAACACTGAGGTCATAAAACCATTCCTGCAGTCTGCTGTTTGCACAAAGGTTTTATTGTAGTCTGGCAAGACAAGAGTTGTGGTTTCTATCAGAGCCTGTTTCAGCACTACAAAAGCATCATCCGCTGCTGGTGTCCACATTATTTTTTCTGTCATTGCCATGGGGACTCCATGCACAGTATCCAGCAGCGGTTGTGTTTTTTTCCGCATAATGTGGAATCCATGCTCTGCAGTAATTTCAGAGCCCCAAAAATGACATAATTTGTTTTTTGTTTCAGGTTTCGGTGCATCTGAAATAATATGCTTTCTGGTTCTTTGTATCTGTCTTCCAGAAGCCGACAAAGTGTGACCTAAATAGTTCACTTCCTGTCTGACCCATTGTAACATATTTTTGTTCACTTTATTCCCTGTTTTGCAGAGATAGTGTAACAATGCTAAGGAGTCTGCCTTGCAAGCAGCTTCAGTTTCAGAGGCTACCAGGAGATCATCTACATAAACTAGAAGTTGGCTTTTGTTTGACATCTGAAAATCAGCCAAACAGGCCATGATAGCTTGAATGAAAATAGTTGGACTATCAGCAAATCCTTGTGGCAATCTGGTGTATGTATAGCTTTGTCCTTTAAAGGTAAAAGCGAACCAAAACTGTGAGTCTGGGTGAATTGGCACTGAGAAAAATGCATTGCTGAGATCAATTACTGTGAAAAACTTCTGATAAGGTTTCAAAGTGTTCAGAAGTGTGTGTGGGTCAGGCACATTGGGTGCTCTTGTTTGCACTGCATCATCACTGCTCGTAAATCTTGTATCATTCGCCAATTAATTTTGTCGGCCTTTTGGACTGGAAAAATGGGAGTGTTGCAAGGAGAATCCGAGCACTCCCTAATGATTCCTCCTGTCAAAAGATCATTTATGACAGGGGCAATCCCTTTCATTGCCTCCTGTTTTTAAGGATGTTGCTTAACTCTTGGACGCCACTCTGATCTTGGTTTGATCTGTACTGGGGAAATGGATTTTAAAAGTCCTACATCAGATGGGCCCTTGGTCCACAGTTTTTCAGGAAGCCCAGCCAATTCCCCCTCCTCCTTTTCATTCAAACAAATGTCAACTACTCAGGGAAGCGCACAGGCGTCTGCTCTGCCTACAGCTACTTCACACACTGTTTGGTTCCACACATCCACAACTGGTACTGTAGCTCCACCCATCACCTTTGTCCTCATAATCAGTCACAGATCCAGCAAGTTTAATTCGGGAACCCACATCTGCCCACGTTATACTGTGAGGTTTAAACAATGAGATGTGGGGTACAGCCGACAATTTGTATCTGTCTTTCTGAGGAGCGGGCAGGAGCAAAGCAGCAGCTGCAAATGACCTGCGATCAGTGTACAGAGCAGTGATTGTTAAAGTTACTTCTGTGTCGCTGAGAAAACTTCCAATATTGACATCTTGTGGATCAGTGAGAATATTCATGGTGACATGTAATTCATTACAAGTCATTTCTGATTCAGGTTGGGACAATTGTTTTCGAGCTTCACTCAGCAATCTGCTTGGGAGTTTAGGATTTCGTTCAGGAGGGATGGCATAGGAGCAGCAAATCTGTTCACCTGCTTGTGCAGCATATGAGTCCACATCTCTCACTCTACATGCTCGCATGCCATCCTTTACTGGAATTATTGCAATTCCCAACCGAGTCATCAGATCTCGTCCCAGCAGGTTTATAGGACATTTTGGGGATAGGACAATCGAAACTGAAGCCATGCTTCCAGTTTCCTTATCTCTCACTTCAACTGGATTAGAGATATTCTCCTTGTGTACCTGCCCATCAGCAGATTTCACCCAAATAGTATTTTGGGAGGCCTTTAGATTTGGTTTTACAAGCCCCGGTATCACACAAAAACTCGACATCACTGCCTCCAATGTTTAGAGTAACATATGGTTTTTCTTGTAATGCACTCAGAATGTCCCATGCTGTATGGACATCTACTATTTCTTCCTCTATAGGAGCACCAGAGGTCAAATAATTTCCTCTAACCTTTGCCCAGTCTTTTCCCAAGGAGGACATTGCAGCTTCTCCTGCCTCATGTCCATTCAGTCTATAGGAATGTATAATTCCAGCCATGTCCTCTGCCCATTTATCTGGGTCTTCAGCAACAGGGGTAACCCCTTCAACTGCTTTTCTTGCCTCTTCCAAAGTCCATGGCCGGAAAACATATGTATGTGGGGGTTGGTCTTCCCCTACAAGAGGATTTGGCACCTGTATCATTGGGCACACATTAACCTTGTCTAAATTTTGAGAAAATCTAGCAGCAGTGGTCAAACTTCTTGTTTGTACAGGACTTCTAATAATGTGACCCTGACTTCTTTTGCTGTTATATGGGGGGGGGCTGCAGGTTTGTTAAACTTGGATACAAGTTTTATGTGCGAGCGGAAGGCCCCTCTTGCTCCTCTGCTCGAGCTGCCCCTTCAGCGTCGGCTGGAGCCGTGGCCGCGGCAGTGTGCCTGTGCACTGTGGCCTCATTGTCTTCCGGCCTGACAAACATAGTCTCAGCCTCATCACCTTTCATCTTTCTATCTTTTGTCTTTTGGATTTGTTCTCTTCTCTCTTGTGAAGCTTTTAACCACATTTTAGCACAATCCAATTCTCTCTCTTTTCTTTTCTTTTTCAGTCCATTTTTCTTTTTATTCACACTCTCTTCTAAAACATCAACTACTATCTTCCACACTTCAACTCTCAACTTCCCTTCTACTCCATACTTTTTCTTCCACTTCGGCATATATTGCATACAATTAAGAAATCTACTCGCCATGTACTTCTCATCTCCGTCAAGAGGTAGAGATTTACCGTTTTTATTTCCCATATTATTTCTTGTAGTTTTAGGTTATACAATTTCTTTTTCTCAAAAATATTATTATTATTATTATTACTTATTTATTACTTATTTATTTAATTATGTCTTTGAGGATCCTCAATGCACGTTTAAATTGACCTTTCAACAAATTACTAGCCTGTATTATTGCCGTGGATCAATGCTAGAACTGCTATTTAGTCAATTTATCCTACCAGTCACACTCCCAACCACACAAACTCAAGCGCTTTTTATTTTTCTCATGGCTCGGACAAACCAAAGCCGTATCTCATAGCTCGGACAAACCAAAGCCGTATCTCATAGCTCGGACAAACCAAAGCCGTATCTCATAGCTCGGACAAACCAAAGCCGTATCTCATAGCTCGGACAAACCAAAGCCGTATCTCATGGCTCGGATAAACCAAAGCCGTATCTCATAGCTCGGACAAACCAAAGCCGTATCTCATAGCTCGGACAAACCAAAGCCGTATCTCTCGTGTACCTGTGTTTTTTTTTGTTTTGTTTTTTTGTTGTTGTTTTTTTTACGCGTTTCACAACAACACAATCACACAACTTCAGGCCTTTAACTTACTTGTCCCCTGGTTCGTTGCACTGCCGGGTCCCGTCAATCCACCTCTGTCAGACGAAGGCAGACCTAAGATGCTGGCCCAGCGAAAAATTTCCTTCCCAGGTCTTTCTTTACCAGGTCCGGCTAGTGGACGCTGGCCCGTCGACGGTGTACAGCGCGTCGTCCTCCGTCAGCCAGATGATGGGTATGAGAGGTCCCGGGTTTCGGCACCAAAATGTTAGAGATTTGCTCACTCCAACTTATTTCGCAAGAACCACACGAGAGACAAGCAAGTTCTTTTAGACACCTGCAGGTGGAGAGTTCACACGTTGAAGGAGTGAAGTCTGAAGCTCTCCCAACTGCAAGGACATATTCATTAAGAGAAAGAGTGGGGGCAAGAGTAGACTGAATAGGAAGCCCTTGTGCTCTAGTCAAAACATATCAGGGGGTGTTTTACGACCTTGTATAGAATGGGATTCATTACCGGTTGCATTCCAACATAATCATACGATAAGGATACTCTGTAAAACCCTAACACTATGTACCAGCAGGAGGAGGCTTACGCACTCTGCTCCTCTTTTCACCCCTGTCAAGGGGCTAGCCGGTGGCAGTAGCTTAAAGCAGAAGGTGACAAACAGAAAGCAACATGCAACATGCACTAGCTACAGGCAATACTACCCCAGTACTACTGCACCAACGCTTCACACACGCCCTGTGTGCGATGCACACACACATACACATGAACTACAGTGTACAGTGTAGAGCGCATGGAACATACGCACACACAGCACAGAGCAGGCGATAAAAAGTGCAGAGGGACACCATGGAAAGATATATTTCACAGGGTTGAAAAGAACGGCGGAGAGAGACAGAGATAAGAGAATTTAGAGTCACATGGAAGCTAAGACAAGGAAATATGACAAAGCGTACGTAGCGCTCGGCTTCAGTGCGACTACGATGGGAGACCAGGAAAGACCGGTGTGTTTACTGTGCCTTACAATGTTGGCAGCGGACAGTATGAAGCCAAATAAATTAAGGCAGCACTTATAAAGTCATTGCACCCGAATCACGCTAAGATGCTTGAAGGTTTTTCAGCGAAAACGGGCTGAATACTGCCAACAATCATCCCACTTTGTGAATGCTACTTCAGTCAACCAGCAAGCACTGTAAGCATCATATAAAGCAGCGTACCAAATTGCTTAGTGCAAGAAAAAAAAAACCACCATTGCAGAAGAGCTGATACTACCTCCAGCTACCTCTAGATATGGTCTCCGTCATGCTGCCTCGTTTTGAGCACAAATTGTTTTATTCATTTTTGTTTTGTAGGCTAAAATGTTTTATGTACGTATTGTGCTCCTTTGTTAATGTTGCTGATTACTTTGAATTGAATATTATTTATTGCTGTTATTTAATTTATTATTATGTATGTTTATTATTATTTTATTGTATTTTTTCCAGCATAAAATGGCAGTTGGTCAAGAATGTTTATAGTTGAAATAATTATAATTTATTTTTAATTTTAGGCAAAGTGATGCACATTGAATCTGTTCTGTTACAGACTAAAAAAACAATGTTATTAGTAATTATTCTTTATTTTAAGTTGATCTTACTATTTTATTTATATTTTGTTTACTTTAATATTAATAACGTGTTTTCTTCTCCCTGGGGGGGCATCATAGAAAATTATTGAGAAGCACTGCCTTAGGCCGATAAGCATAGCTGGTTGTTGTTTTCTACAAGTTTTGTTTTCTCTTCTTTCTGCTAACTCTTGATGTTTTATTTATTGTGTTAAATGACATTCAAGTTTTATGGTTCCATTGGCAACAATTAAGGTCAATATAGGAGATTAACCCCATAAATCAGGGGTGTCCAAACTTTTTGCAAAGCGGGCCTGATTTGGTTAGAAGAAAATGTATAGGGACCGACCATTCGCACCGACATTCCTCGAACTATTACCATTGTAAATGAACTTGTAAATATGCAACTATATCCTTTGCTTTCTGCAGATATGTTGATATTGCAAATGAGAATCTGTTGTCAATTGCACTACCAGAAAAGTTAAAGATTAAAATAATAATAAATTAAATATAAATGAACAATTTTATGAAAGATGAATGTTTTTTTATTAGATATATTAAGTTTGTTTTATTATTGTTATTGGTGTATTAATGAGAATGATAATATTGGTGTTTGTGACTGCAATAAACAGGCCAGGGTTGCATCATGTCAGATTTTTAATCCAAATTAAATCATTCTCCATTTTATCATTTTTATTTCAACTTCATACGCAACAAATTACTTCATAATCACAAAATAATAATCCATAGTCTTTTTGTTGTTTGCGATCCCTGAGAGAGGGCAGCGCGGACGCTTAGTAGTGTGGAGAGTTAGTAGGAAGTAGACAGCTCTCACCAGTAGTCCGTGATTTTTTTTTTTTTTTGCCTTTTCCTGTGCAGCGTCACTTGCAGCGTCTTATTTTAGTGTCGCCTCAGTCCTTGGTGTGTGGACATTTGAATGAGGAAGTGTTTGTGTCACTGATTATCTTGCAAAAGGACACCTGTGTCCGCGTAAACTGGGAAGGGACAGAGGAGACACGCTCGCAACCGATCATGAGCGCTGGCTCGTGCGCCTTCCCGTTAGGACGAGTTTCATTTCTGTGGCTCGCTCTGGGGCGCGCAGGTCCCCACTATCAGCGGGCCACTTATTATTGATTGTATGACACAATGCTTCGGGCCAGTCTAATTATATCCTTTGCGGGACTGATGAGTGACCAGTTAAGGAATTTCTAATGACATAAGCACTGGCTACTTATATACTACTAAAGGGAAATGTGCTTTCGGCAGTTTGCAAACATATTTTTAAGGTTGTGTTAAACTTATAATCATATTAATATAATATCTAATATTGGAGTGCTCGTGTGGATTGGTGGGTGGCGAAGAATGTGCAGGCAAACTGCATGAACTTGTTTTCTTCGAAGTGTTGTGGAATAGGCCCAGACAGGGAGTACCGGACGAGAACACCTCAAGGTCGGTGAGAAACGAGAACAACAGCACGTCTATGTGGTCGGGCTTCGCGGAGAAAACCCAACCGCCTGACCTCAGCAACACCTAGACGGGGAGGAGATGGCCATCGACCAATCATCTCACAATGTTTTGCATGCTTTAATATTCATATTGTGTTTCTTCAAAACTGGGCAACCCGGAAGAATGTGTCGTCTTTTGGTGGTCACAAAAACGCACGAGCTTTAGTGTGAGGGACCCGGGACCCAGGCCTGTATTAGTGCGCTTTGTCAGGAATAAACAATTGGTAAATTTGGTCTGATTGATCTACTGGTCTTCTCTTTGACAGAACGAACTCGCAAAATTGTTAGGTGCGCCAGTGTGTGGATCTGGACATAGCAATTTATGTGTTAAGTGTTGATCGCAATTTGGAGTCAGATAAATAGCTAAAATCCGTAACCTAACACTACATCTCCTGATAAGACCTGTGAAATTTTAATATTAATTTGTCCTATTAAAACATACATCTACTTTACAGGGTCCATGCGTCTAACATCACTCAAAGTATTCATAGCATTTGTATATTTTTCTCTCATTCATTTATGTATTTTTCAACCTATCCCCACCACATCACTGACCCCCCCACCCTACCTCTATCTCTCCTGATGAGTGAATACTGTCACATATGTCAATATGTAATGGGTTTTGCAGCAGTGTCGTAACACCTTCAATATCAGTGCGTTCTACGGCAGTGGAGGGTGCTCTTGCGCACGCACACTGTCTCTCTCTAAGCTGTGTGCATGCCGCCTGTCTCACAAATAAACGGAGTTTGATAAACCACACAACTCGGATCATCTTACATATTGTCAGAAGTGGGATAAACAATTTGGTATGGCGAAGTTTAATCCCCCATTGAGTTTTTTGTTTGATAAGGCAACTGAATGGCCGAACTGGAGGCACCGTTTTGAGCATTTTCGGGTCGCGACAAAGCTGCACAAGGATGACGGGAGAATTCAGGTGAGCTCTCTGATATATGGGCAATGAGGCCGAAAATATATTCAAGTCACCTTTGTGTCACCTTTACCGAAGAGGGCCACAGAGATGATTTTGGCGTCGCGGTGAAAACGTTTGATGACTGCTTTTTACCGCGGAGGAATATCATCCATGAGAGAGCGTGTTTCTACCAGCACGTGCAGCGGCCAGGTGAACGTGCGGAGTGTTTTATCCAGGGCTGTAGACTCGGACTCGGGGACTCAGACTCGGTCGGACTCGGTCATTTTTGCCGGACTCGGACTCTGTGCTGATTTTGACCGAGTCCGACAATAAAAAATATACGTTCAATTTTATTTTCATCATGCTGCTGAGAATGCGCGTAGGAATACTGTCCACAGCCCTGCTTACGATCAATGCGGCCACGTTGAGTTGCACTTAGGCTAATGTTTACATTATGTACCAATGTCAAGGACGATTATGTCACCCAGCTTATATCATTGATGTGTTTCGATAGTTGTGGGGTCGTCACTAATTATTTGTGTTCAGATAAATGTCTGAGCTATAATGGTGTAATTAATGATTAAAAAATATTATCTTACATCTCCTGTGTTTCAGAATGGTTATCTAATTGGGCAAGAGTGTGTGTTTTCAAGCGTTTTGCCTCATGCCAATGGCACTCAGGGCTAAGGGTGGGCTTCAATGACTATTTTTGTAAAGCCACGCATTTAATACCATGTCAAATGATATATTAGAGTGTAGGTTATGTTCCAATGTATCCACTTCTATCGGTTAAATTGTCAACCGTACATTTATGACGCCATGAGTGATCTACGTTATGAACTAGCACAACTCCGGTAGGGCAGGGAAAATGTTATCGATCCGACGTCCGATTGGAACGTCGCCTCACTTTTACGTCCACGCTCTCAGCAAGGGATCCTATATAAGCCGAACCAGCCAGTGTGAAAGCAGTTGCGTTCGTTCTGGTAGATTTTGATCTAAATTAGCCTTGAATAAAGACTAAGCAGTCACATGAATTAACTGAAAAAATGGACAGCCGGACTCGGACTCAGACTCGGACTCGGTGGTCAAGAGGCCGGACTCGGACTCGGTGCAAAAATCCGACCGAGTCCACAGCCCTGGTTTTATCCGAGCTCTTTACGACCTATCAGAACACTGTGACTTTGGAGTGAGTCGAGAAGAAAATATCCGCGACCGCATTGTCATCTGAATAATTGATAAAGAGCTCTCGCGCAGGTTGCAAATGATACCGGACCTGACGCTCGCTCTGACAATACAGACAGTCAGGCAGTCTGAGGAGGTCACAGCACAAGTAAGCCTGCAAGGCGATACTACGGGGCAAGTGCACGAGGTGCAACACAGATGTGAATTAAGTCGCTGGAATCAAAAAGGCAAACCTAAAGGAAGAAAAGGAGGACCAAATGATGATAAATGTGGGAGGTGTGGAAAAGCACCACATGGCAAAGAAGAGAGATGCCCTGCATTAGGGTCTAAATGTAACCACTGTCACAAAACAGGCCATTGGGCAAAGATGTGCCGCAGCAAGTCTGTCAGCGAAATTACAGAGACTGAACCAGATGTCGTTTTACTTGGGCTCGGTAAACACTGCGGAGGACTAAGGACAGTGGACAGTGCAGCTCAAGGTGGATTCCACTGAGATGGAGTTCAAAATTGATACAGGAGCAGATGTCAGCATATTAAGTGAGGATTCATTCCAGAAACTCACCCCACCTAAAGCTCTGCTACCAGCCAAAATTCACCTCGATAGCCCTGGAGGTGAGCTATGGTGCCTGGGTCGCATCAATGCAACCATCCACTACAAGGGAAAGAATTACCCTCTGGATGCGTATGTGGTGCAGGGCCCAACTTTCAGTAATTTACTGAGCAGACCTCTGTCTATTAAAATCAAAGTCAAAGTCAGCTTTATTGTCAATTTCTCCACATCCCAAAGACACACAAAGAAACCGAAATTTCGTTCCCCCCTATCCCATGGTGACAAGACATGGCTCACAACAGACAAACAAGTAAACAAGTATAACAAAAGCGTGCTGAATAAATAATGAATAAATAACACAACAATAAATAAATAAATAAGAGGAGCAAAAAAAAAGGAGCAAGTGCGCGTACAGCAGACATTCCCGAAAATAGCGCAACAGTGCCGCACGCTACGCAGAAGGGGGTAGCGAGTTCAGAGCCCTAACAGCCTGGAGAAAGAAGTTGTTGGCGAGTCTGGTGGTGCGGGAGCGCAAGCTCCTGTACCTCTTCCCAGAGGGCAGAAGGTCAAACAAAGAGTGAGCCGGGTGACTCACATCTCTGGCAATCGAGGTTGCCTTGCGGGCGAGATGGGAGGTGTAAATGTCCTTCAGGGAGGGGTGCGAAGCACCAATAATCTTACCAGCCGTATTCACTGTGCGCTGCAGGGCCTTCAAGTTCTGTTCAGTGCAGTTACCACCCCAGACAGCGATGCAACTGGTGAGGACGCTCTCAATGGTGCCACGGTAGAATGTAGACAGGACTGCCTGAGGAGCACATGCTGAGCTTCCGCAGGAAGTACAGGCGGCGCTGAGCTATCTTTGCCAGTGACGAGGTGTTTGCGGACCAGGAGAGGTCCTCACTGATGTGCACCCCCAGGAACTTGGTGCAGCTCACCCTCTCCACCACAGCACCATCGATGATCAGCGGCAGGTGTGTTGTGTGACCCTTCCGGAAGTCAACAATGATTTCCTTGGTCTTATTGACGTTCAGCAGGAGGTTGTTGTCCCTGCACCACGTGGTCAGAAGGTCAACTTCCGACCTGTACCGAGTCTCGTCGCCCTTCGTGATGAGACCCACCAGAGTCGTGTCGTCAGCAAACTTCACTATGCGGTTGTCGCTGTAGGTTGCAGTGCAGTCATGCGTCAGCAGGGTGAAGAGCAATGGACTGAGCACGCAGCCCTGGGGGGCCCCCGTGCTCAGCGTGATGCTGGCGGAGATTTTGTCGCCAACACGCACCACCTGAGGCCTCTGACAGAGGAAGTCCAGTAGCCAGTTGCAGAGGGAGGTACTGAGGCCCAGCTCGTCGAGTTTGCAGATGAGTCGCTGCGGCACAATGGTGTTGAAGGCAGAGCTGAAGTCCACAAACAGCAACCTCACATATGAGTCCTTTCTCTCCAGGTGGGTGAGGGCCGAGTGGAGGGCAGAGCAGATGGCATCCTCAGAGGACCGCTTGGCACGGTACGCAAACTTGAACCTTGTACGGCGAGTAGACAGTGTGACACAGGCTATCCACGACTTTCAGCAAGCTTTTGGTGAGCACGGCACACTAAAAACGGATCCTGTAAAAATCCAGCTGAAGGACGATGCGACACCATACGTCGTGCACACCGCCCGCCGCGTGCCCTTCCCGCTCTTGGACAAGGTGAAAGAGGAACTACACAGGATGGAGAAGGCTGGCGTTATTGAACGGGTGACGCAATCGACTGAATGGTGTGCGCCCATGGTACCGGTTCTAAAGAAACACACAGGTATCAAAAGGATATGCGTTGACTTGAAGAGGTTAAATGAGTCTGTACAAAGAGAGCAATACGTCCTCCCCATTGCTGACGAAATTACAGCCAAGATGAGTAGAGTAGCTGTGTTCTTTTCCCTGGATGCTGCGAGTGGATTTTGGCAGATTCCACTGCACCCGGATAGCTGTAAATTGACAACGTTCATCACACCCTTCGGCAGGTACTGCTTTAAAAGATTACATTTTGGTATTTCCAGCGCACCTGAGATCTTCCAACGAAAAATGTTAGAGGTTCTGCAGGGGCTGGACGGTGTAGAAGTTTTCATGGATGACATTCCTGTTTATGGAACTACAATGAAGGAACACGATGAGAGACTGGAAAAGGTCCTTAGGCATGTCGAGGCGGCAGGCCTGAAACTCAACAGAGATAAATGTTCATTCAGACGGAGCCAGCTACGCTTTCTAGGTCATCTCATTGACAAGACGGGAGTTAGGCCCGACCCGGAAAAAGTGGAAGCCATCTGCCCACTAGCACCACCTGAAAATGTACAGGAGCTGAAGAGAGCATGGTGAAGATATGTCCCTAACCTATCCACAAAGGGACAGCCATTTTACGAGCTCCTTAAGAGTAAGAACACTTGGACGTGGGGCCACTCACAACAGTCAGCTTTCCAGAGCATCAAGGAGACGTTAACAACTGCACCAGTTCTCGCATTCTATGATGTTGCCAAGCCCACTGCTGTGTCAGCCGATGTGAGCAGCTACGGTCTGGGGGATGTGCTCCTCCAGCTTCATGGAGAAAAATGGAAGCTTGTTGTGTACTGCTCTAGGCGTCTCACAGACGCAGAAACGCACTACCCGCAGATTGAGAAGGAGTGTCTTGCTGGCGTATGGGCGTGTGAGAAATTTGATAAGTACCTCTGTGGCTTCGACCAGTTTAGGCTCGAGACAGACCACAAGGCATTGATACCACTTGTCAACATCCGAAGCTTATACAATGTTCCTGTGAGGTGCCAGCGCTTATTTATGAGACTCCTGAGATGAAATGCTAAGGCGGAATATTTACCTGGGAAGACCCTCAATATAGCAGACACCCTGTCTCGCAGCCCTCAAACACAGGTAATGAACGAAGCGGACACACATGGAGATGTAACCTGCTACGTAGCCACATTGCTGCGTGGAGTCCCGGCATCTCCTGCAAAGATGGAGAGCATCAGAATGGCATCAGCAACTGACAGTGAACTACAGGAGGTCGCTAAATTCATCAGGTCAGGCTGGCCAGAGTACGACAGCAAACTTCAGCTAAATATTAAAAACTATGCAAAAGT
Source organism: Syngnathus floridae (assembly GCF_059516105.1). NCBI lineage: Eukaryota > Metazoa > Chordata > Actinopteri > Syngnathiformes > Syngnathidae > Syngnathus > Syngnathus floridae. Next base: position 1,443,523 of record NC_142418.1, on the reverse strand, counting down.
GAAAAATGAGCTATCAGAAGCTGATGGACTGGTAATAAGAGGAACAAGGATTTTAGTTCCAAAGACAATGCGTGCAGAGATCTTACAGAAGATACATGAAGGACATCAGGGTCTAACAAAGTGCAGAGATAAGGCCAAAGCATCAGTCTGGTGGCCCGGACTCTCTGTGGAACTCTAGAGTATGGTCGAGTCATGCCAGACGTGTCTGAAGATGAAACGAACCCGAAACAAGGAGCCACTTATTTCTACAGTGCTGCCAAGTCGTCCATGGAAAAGGATTGGTCTGGATCTTTGCGAGCACAACAAAATAAGCTACTTTGTGGTCTCCGACTACTATTCTCGGTTTCTGGAGATACTGCACCTGCCAACGACGACAACCACACAGGTCATACACAGACTGAAAGCTACCTTTGGTCGATTTAGCATCCCGGACGAGGTGGTCCGTGACAATGGACCTCAATTTTCCAGTATGGAATTTCGATAGCTGGCTGAGCGGCTCGACTTCGTCCACATCACGTCCAGTCCTCACCACCCCCAGGGTAATGGCCATGCGGAAAGGGCTGTCCAGATGGCTAAGCAGGATGACCCGTTATTGGCACTAATGTCGTATCGGTCGATTCGGTGCACCTCCACAGGGGTCAGCCCTGCGGAAATGCTAATGGGTAGGAATATAAGAACGACACTACCTATGCTGGAGAAGAACCTGTAACCTAAATGGCCCAACAGGTTGGCTGTCAATCAAAAGGATCATGAGAAGGCTTGGAAGTCCCCAGGAGTCATCGTGAAGGAGGCTGCCTCTCCGAGATCTTACCTCTTCGATGTGGACGGTGGCACGGTGCTAAGCCGGAACAGGCTCCATCTTCACGCGAGACCAACTCCTCTTCCGACGTCCGCTGTCCAACCGCACCCTTTCAGAGGTGTGGGGTGTGATTTCCAATCCACGAGTGTCACCAAATCAGAGAAGATCCCTACGATACCAGGTGGTGTCACCGACCCGGCAACCAGTCCTGCGCCACGACAGGCTCTCACAGAGTCGGGAGAGCAAGCATGTTAGGAGGCTTGCTTGACCTGTAGGGTGGGTGTGATCATCACTTCTGTTTTGGACCCTGAAGAGTAGTGAGTAAACGGGTCATGTACTGTAATGTGAATGTTCAAGTGTTATAAGCTGATATCCACATGCAGATTTCAAATTGATTAATGTTTCCTGGTTCTTTGCATGGTTCATAATTGCATGAGGGCTATCCAAGAGAGGCCTGAAGAATGTATGTCTGTTACTGTTCAGAGAGAGAGGAAGATGGATATTTTGGGACAGCTGCTGTTTGAGTTTGTAATGTGGTGAAAAAAATGTTTAACCTGAAAAAGGGGAGATGTCACATATGTCAATATGTAATGGGTTTTGCAGCAGTGCCGTAACGCCTTCGATATTAGTGCGTTCTAGAGGGTGCTCTTGCGCACGCGCACTGGCTCGCCTCTCTCTAAGCCAAGGAGATTGTTGTTGACTTCCGGAAGGGTCACACCCAACACCTGCCACTGACATTCGGCGGTGCTGTAGTGGAGAGAGTGAGCAGCACCAGATTCCTGTGGGTGCACATCAGTGAAGACCTCTCCTGGACCACCAACACTGCATCACTGGCGAAGAAAGCTCAGCGCCGCCTGTACTTCCTGCGGAAACTCAGGCGAGCAAGTGCTCCACCAGCCATCATGACCACATTCTACCGTGGCATCACTGAGAGCGTCCTCTCCAGTTGTATCGCTGTGTGGGGTGGAAGCTGCACTGAATACGAAGTGAAGGCCCTGCAACGCATAGTGAACACAGCTGGTGGGGTTATTGGTGCTTCACTCCCCATCCTGAAGGACATTTATACCTCCCATCTCACACAATTGTGAGTGATGTGAGTCAACCCGCTCACACTTTGTTTGATCTACTGCCCTCTGGGAAGAGGTACAGAAGCCTGCGCTGCCGCGCCACCAGACTCACCAACAGGTTCATACTCCAGGCTGTTAGGATCCTGAACTCTCTCCCCCCTCCACCCTCGGCTGCATAACGTCCTGGCCTTTTGGGCCACGTTGGCTGCCTTGCACTACTTCTACTGTACTTTTGCGCTATATTCTGACTGTCTGCTGTATGCACAATTGCTCCTTTTCAACCATGTTGCTCTTGTTTATTTATTTATTTATTTATTTATTTATTTATTTATTTATTTATTTATTTATTATTTATTCATTGCTCTTATTTATTCATTGTATGTGCCTTCTTGTTTTTACTTTTTGTATTGTTTACTTGAATGTTTTGTTTGTCCGTGGACAATATAATATATATATATATATATATATATATATATATATATATATATATATATATATATATATATATATATGCAGTTGCGCGATCGGACCAAATTAAGCTCCCTGCGCACTGAGGTTCACTAAAATTTTGGAAAGTACATCACGACTATACATTTTCTAAATTTCAGCAATGATGCTACCAGCGCGGTGCAGTTGCGCAGTCGGCGGCGCGCTACGGTTTCGCGTTCGGCGGTGCGCTGCAGTTGCGCAATCGGACAAAAATGCGCAAATGAAAAAATGCTTTAAAAAAGGAGTTTTTTTTAAGTCTTGGAACGGATTAATTTTTTTCCCGTTATTTCTAATGGGAAAAAAAGATTTGGAATTCGAACAATTCACTTCTCTGACCGACTTCTGGAACGGATTGTGGTCGAAAACCGAGGACTGACTGTAAAATGGGATTTTTCCCCAATTACTATTTACCAGCCAAGTATTGTTGTTCAGGTCACATTGGGAACAAGTGGTTGGCTGACTGATCACATCAAATGGTATTGGTTGTGGCCTTCTCCAGGGCTCAGTTTTTGCGGCACAAGTTGGTTGTCACCCCTACGTGAGCCGTCACCTTATCGTGGTGGAGGGGTTTACGTGCCCCTAGGAGCCATGTTGTCGGGGGCTTCATGCCTCTGGTAGGGTCACCCATGGCAAACGGGTCCTAGGTGAAGGGGCCAGACAAAGCACGGCTCACAGAAGCCCCTTATGATGACTAAAATGAATGGACTTCGTTTTCCCTCGCCCGGACGCGGGTCACTGGGGTCCCCCTCTGGAGCCAGGCCTGGAGGCGGGGCTCGAAGGCAAGCGTCTGGTGGCCGGGCCTTCGCCCATGGGGCCCGGCCGGGCACAGCCCGAAAAGGAAACGTGGGTTCCCCTTCCCATGGGCTCACCACCTGTGGGAGGGGCCAAAGGGGTCGGGTGCAGTGTGAGCTGGGCGGCGGCCAAAGGCAGGGACCTTGGCGGTCTGATCCCCGGCTGCAGAAGCTGGCTCTTGTGACATGGAATGCCACCTCTCTGGCTGAAAAGGAGCCCGAGCTGGTGTGCGAAGCAGAAAAGTTCCAACTAGATATAGTCGGAATATATCCCCCACGCAGAGTTTGGGTTAGGGTTAGAGGGGCTGGACTCTCTTCCACTCTGGAGTTGCCCATGGTGAGAGGCGTCGAGCAGGTGTGGGTATACTTATTGCCCCCCGGCTGGGCGCCTGCACATTGGGGTTCACCCCGGTGAACGAGAGGGTAGCCTACCACTGCCTTCGGGTGGGGGGGACGGGTCCTGACTGTTTGTTGGAATAATTTTAAGTGAAGCTTTGGCCTGCCAGACCTGGAGGCCTCGACTTTACGAGTTTATCTTTCCTTTTATCTAGGTTCTTCCTTTTTAGTGATAGGGATGTCTTTTGATCCCTGTCAGCCATTTGTATCCTTCCTGTCCTTATGTTGTCTGTGTGTTTTCATTCCCGTAAGAGGCCTTCACTAACAATGAGCAAGGCTTATTTGCATAGGTGACATGTTCTTTGTTTGATTCACAGGAACTTCATTCCTTTGCAGTTAGATATAGTTTTGGTTCATAGATTGTAGTTTATCAGACCTGTTTTTCTTTGTTAAAGGTTACATACAGTTAGAAGTAGTTGCATAAAAGTTATCCCATATTTACTCAATGTTTGTTTAAGGAACTGCATACCGGTTACCTCACGTTTGCTTAATGTGTGTTGAAGTGTTTAGGACAAGTTACTTATTATTATTATTATGTGTTAATTACCAAGTAGACAAAGTTAGCAAAGGTCTAGTTGCATTTGTTCCACAGCAAAGCGGCAATCAACGTGCTTCAGGGTATTTGACCACAGTCGAGAAGGAGTCAGCCAACTGTGAGGGAAGACGGCTGGGGACGGTCTCTGCGGGGGTTCAAGAGCCAACAACGAAGTGCTAATTCACACCACACTACATTCTTTTGCTAATCAGCGTTGCTACAGACACAATCCCCCCTCCCTTTAGTGTAGCAACGCCTCTGTAACCAGGGCAACCATAACATTAAAAAGAGGGGCACGTGGAGAAAGGACTCAGAACTGATGGAGGTTGTAACTGAGTTTGCTTTCTCTATCGTTCTCCTCGCGAGTAAACCTGTTCTGGTTGTCTTCTCCTTTTCATTCTAGTGAGTGATTTAATGTCTAATCGTATTTAGACCCAACACTGTTGTTTGTGTCTCTGCACCAAACGGCAGCTCAGAGTACCCACCCTTCTTGGGGTCCCTGGAGGAAGTGCTGGAGAGCCCTCCTTCTGGGGACTCCATTGTTCGACTGGGTGACTTCAATGCTCACGTGGGCAATGACAGTGAGACCTGGAAGGGCGTGATTGGGAGGAACGGCCCCCCCGATCTGAACCCGAGCGCTGTTCTATTATTGGACTTCTGTGCTCGACACGGATTTTCAATAATGAACACCATGTTCAAACATAAGGGTGTCTACTGTGTGCACTTGGCACCAGGACACCCTAGGCCGCAGTTCGATGATCGACTTTGTAGTCGTGTCATCGGATTTGCGGCCGCATGTTTTGGACACTCGGGTGAAGAGAGGGGCGGAGCTGTCAACTGATCACCACCTGGTGGTGGGTTGGCTCCTGGCAGACCCAAACGCTCTGTGAGGGTCTGCTGGGAACGTCTGGCGGAATCCCCTGTCAGGAAGAGCTTCAACTCCCACCTCCGGCAGAGCTTTTCCCACGTCCCGTGGGAGGCGGGGGACATTGAGTCAGAGTGGACTATGTTCCGCGCCTCCATTGTTGAGGCGGCCGACCGGAGCTGTGGCCGTAAGGTCGTTGGTGCCTGTCGTGGCGGCAATCCCCGAACCCGCTGGTGGACACCGGCGGTAAGGGATGCCGTGAAGCTGAAGAAAGAGTCCTATCAGGCCGTTCTGGCCTGCGGGACTCCGGAGGCAGCTGACAGGTACCGGATGGCTAAGCGGAATGCGGCTTTGGCGGTGGCTGAGGCAAAAACCCGGGCGTGGGAGGAGTTTGGCGAGGCCATGGAGAATGACTTCCGGATGGCTTCGAGGAAATTCTGGTCCACCATCCGGCGTCTCAGGAGGGGGAAGCAGTGCAACATCAACACTGTTTACAGTGGGGATGGCGTGCTGCTGACCTCGTCTCGGGACGTCGTGAGTCGGTGGGGAGAATACTTCGAAGACCTCCTCAATTCCACCTACACGCCTTCCATTGTGGAAGTAGGGCCTGGGGACTCTGAGGCGGGCTCTCCAATTTCTGGGGTTGAAGTCACTGAGGTAGTTAAAAAACTCCTCGGTGGCAAGGCCCCGGGGGTGGATGAGAGCCGCCCGAAGTTCTTAAGGGCTCTGGATGTTGTGGGGCTGTCATGGCTGACACGCCTCTACAACATTGCGTGGACATCGGGGTCAGTACCTCTGGATTGGCAGACTGGTGTGGTGGTTCTTCTCTTTAAGAAGGGGGACCGCAGGGTAGGTTCCAATTATAGGGGAATCACACTCCTCAGCCTCCCTGGTAAGGTCTATTCAGGGGTGCTGGAGAGACGGGTCCGTCGGTAGGTGGAACCTCGGATTCAGGAGGAGCAGTGTGGCTTTTGTCCTGGCCGTGGAACAGTGGACCAGCTCTACACCCTCAGCAGGATCCTCGAGGGTGCTTGGGAGTTCACCCAACCAGTCCACATGTGGTTCGTGAACTTGCAGAAGGCGTTCGATTGTGTCCCTCGGGATGTTCTGTGGAGGTTGCTTCGGGAGTACGGGGTACCGAGCCAACCGATAAGGGCGGTTCGGTCCCTGTATCACCGATGCCAGAGTTTGGTCCGCATTTCCGGCAGTAAGTCGGATTCGTTCCCAGTGAGGGTTGTACTCTGCCAAGGCTGCCCTTTGTCACCAATTCTGTTCATAACTTTTGTGGACAAAATTTCTCGACGCAGCCGAGGCGTTGAGGGGGTCCAGTTTGGGGACCTCAGCATCGCGTCTCTGCTTTTGTAGACGACGTGGTGCTGTTGGCTTCTTCAGGCCGTGATCTCCAGCTCTTACTGGAGCGGTTCGCAGTTGAGTGTGAAGCGGTCGGGATGAGGGTCAGCACCTCCAAATCTGAGTCCATGGTCCTCGATCGGAAAAGGGTGGAATGCCGTCTCCGGATCGGGGATGAGATCCTGCCCCAAGTGGAGGAGTTTAAGTATCTTGGGGTCTTGTTCATGAGTGAGGGGAGGATGGAGCGTGAGATCGACAGGCGGATCGGTGCAGCGTCGGCAGTAATGCGGACTCTGTACCGGTCCGTTCTGGTAAAGAGGGAGCTGAGCCAAAAGGTAAAGCGCTCACGCTCACCTATGGTCACGAGCTATGGGTCGTGACCAAAAGAACGAGATCCCGGATACAAGCAGCCAAAATGAGTTTTCTCTGCAGGATGTTCGGGCTCTCCCTTAGAGATAGGGTGAGAAGCTCGGTCATCCGGGAGAGACTCGGAGTATAGTCGCTACTCCTCCACGTTGAGAGGAGCCAGATGAGGTGGCTCGGGCATCTCATCCGGATACCTCATGGACGCCTCCCTGGGGAAGTGTTTTGGGCATGTCCCACCGGTAGGAGACCCCAGGGACGACCCAGGACGCGCTGGAGAGACTATGTCTCTCAGCTGGCCTGGGAACGCCTCGGGGTCCCCCGGGATGAGCTGTATGAAGTGGCTGGGGAGAGGGAAGTCTGGGAGTCCCTCCTGAAGCTGCTGCCCCCATGACCCGACCCCGGATAAGCGGAAGAAGATGGATGGATGGATGGGTGGATGGATGGATGGATGGATGGATGGATGGATGGATGGATGGATGGATGGATGGATGGATGGATGGATGGATGGATGGATGGATGGATGGAGTTGGTTTTCATTTCTTCAAAAAATATGTATTTGTCGGCGATTCTGAGCTTATGATCCTTGCTAATGGTGCAGTGAGCAGCAGCGGTGCCGTGCTCGGGAATCATTTGGTGATCTAATCCCCAATTCCAACCCTTGATGCTGAGTGCCAAGCAGGGAGGCAATGGGTCCAATTTTTATAGTCTTTTGTATGACCCGGCCGGGGTTTGAACCCACAACCTTCCAGTCTCAGGGCAGACACTCCACCACTAGGCCACTGAGGTGGTATTTTCAGTGCATCTTCAGAGTAATGGAGAAAATGAGTGTCAAAATAAAGTATTATTACTTATTACTTACTTATTACTTATGCAGTGGAGCCTCGATTTTTGACCACAATCCGTTCCAGAAGGCTGTTCGAGAAGTGAATCGTTCAAATTCCGTGTCATGTTTTCCCATTACAAATAATGGAAAAAAATTCATCCGTTCCAAGCAAAAAAAAACGCCTTTTTAAAGCATTTTTTCATTTGCGCATTTTTGTCCGATAGCGCAACTGCAGCGCACCGCCAAACGCGCAACCGTAGCGCGTCGCTAACCACGCAACTGCACCGCGCTGGTTAGATGATTGTGAGAGAGCGGTGACAAGTGACATAGAGGTTAAGATGGTGCGTGAATAAGTGTTGGATTTGGCCCAGACAAATTGGCCCAGATGAAATTCCAAATTTCACCTGAAGATGGTGGCAAAGCTTGATGTAAGAGACCTGAAGTAGGGTGCCTGAGTAAGGGTTGCGTAAAAGTTAGTTCTTCAAAATGAACTATTGTTAAACTGGTAAAGGGGGGTTTGTTGCTTGAACCAGTCAACCTCCAATGCCGTTTCAGATTTCACCAGAAGATGGTGTTAAATTGACCAAAGTTAAATTGACCTGACAGAGGATCAGTAGTAACTAGAGAGATGTATTCTGAATTAGTCATACACACAATTTTGGATTATTTTATATTACTTTGCTTTGACATAATATTTTGAAACTGCTTGAATATTTTAAACTACTAACTAGGAAAGCCCATCATCATGGTTCAGAGATGAGAATGTGACGAGATTCGGATTTCGACCGATTCACTTCTCGAACCGCCTTCTGGAACAGTTTGAGGTTGAAAACCGAGGTTTGACTGTAAATACACACACACACACACGCACGCACACACACACACACACACACACACACACAGTGGAGCCATGGTTTTCGAACACAATCCGTTCCAGATGGCTGTTCGAGAAGTGAATCGTTCGAATTCTGTATCATGTTTTCCCATTACAAATAATGGAAAAAAAAAAAAATCCGTTCCAAGCCAAAAAACAAAACAAAAACAAAACGCCTTTTTAAAGCATTTTTTCAGTTGTGCATTTTTGTCCAATCGCACAACTGCAGCGCACAGCCGAACGCGCAACCGTAGCGCATCGCCGACCGCGCAACTGCACCGCGCTGGTCGCATTATTGTGACACAGCCGTCGCTGAAATTTAGAAAATATTTTTAAAGTCCTGCTGTACTTTCCAAAATTTAAGTGGACATCAGTGCGCAGGGAGCTTAATTTTCTCCGATCGCGCAACTGCAGCGCACCGTCGACCGCGCAACTACACCGCGCTGGTCGCATTATTGTGACAGAGCGGTCGCTGAAATTTAGAAAATATTTTTAAAGTCCTGATGTACTTTCCAAAATTTAGGTGGATCTCAGTGCCCAGGGAGCTTAATTTGATCCGATCGCACAACCGCAGCGCGCCGGGCGCTCACTATCGCATTGCTTTAGGAGCATCTTTGTGTTTTAGGATAGCTTTACTGCTCCCACTTGCTTCATTTGGAGGCATGATTAGAGTTGATGCAATCCTCAGTGTAACGAGAATGTATTAACGAACGGAGTCAGTTGGCATGCGGGTCCTCTCGGGTCATCTCGCGAGGTTCGACAACCAAATTTCGTCCGACATCTGAAGCAAAAAAATCTAAAATTTTTTGTTCGAATACCGATTTGGTCGAGAACCGGGACGTTAAAAAACCGAGGCTCCACTGTATACACATACACATATACCGTATATATATATATATATATATATATATATATATATATATATACGGGAACAATGGCAACTTCAATACCCACAGTCAACACTATCAGCCAAGCAACTAGTAGCTCAATGTTCCAATATCCATAAACGGCACCTGCTATCACAGCTCGAGATTGATGAGATACAATACAAATGCCATAGCGAAGGTCAACCAGAGCACTAGGTCAGAGACGAGTTAAATCCATGTACAAGTCCAGAGGTTGGGGACGAAACCCCATTAAGCACAATCAAGCGGAACGAGGCAGCAACTGACCTGAAGAACAAGATCATGGCGAGAATGAATGCTCGGGAACCTAGATACACACTGCAGAGGCTAAGTGAAGTACCCTCAGAAGGTCTCCTCGAAGATGTGAATGCAGCACTGACAACAATTCCTACGGCTACCATCACTGAAACCAATGAGCTGATATACACCTCAGCAGCAGTGATCCTAGAAATGCTTGGCTACAAGAAGAATGACCATATGCGACCACAACAGTGCCCACCATGGAAGAGAAGGAAAGAAAATACCACACCAGACTGCTATTGTTCCTTCTGGGAGTGAGACCCCCTCTGTGTGGATTACCTTTCCTCTTTTAGTCACCATGCGGCCACATTTCTCAAGTCCGAATGACATTCCGATGTCAGAGCTGTAGATCCTGGTAGTGTGGATCAGGGAGTCAATGTCCCGCTCGTTCTTAGCGTACAGCTTTATGTCATCCATGTAGAGGAGGTGGCTGATGGTGGCCCCATTCCTGAGTTGGTATCCATAGCCCGTCTTGTTGATTATTTGGCTGAGGGGGTTCAGTCCTATACAGAACAGCATTGGGGACAGAGCGTCTCCTTGGTATATACCACATTTGATGGTCACGTGTGCAAGTGGCTTGCCATTGGCTTCAAGTGTGGTTTTCCACTGTTTCATCGAGTTGGCGATGAAGGTTCTCAGAGTCCCATTGATGTTGTACAGCCTCAAGCATTCAGTGATCCAAGTATGTGGCATTGAGTCATATGCTTTCTTGTAATCAATCCAGGCAGTGCTCAGGTTGGTACGTCTAGTTCTGCAGTCTTGGGTGACTGTTCTATCCACCAGGAGTTGATGTTTTGCTCCTCTGGTATTTTTATCAATCCCTTTCTGAGCAGTGCTCATGTATTGATCCATGTGCCTGCTGATCTTATCTGATATTATGCCCGACATCAGCTTCCATGTTGTGGAGAGGCAGGTGATTGGCCGGTAGTTGGATGGGACTGTACCCTTTGATGGATCCTTCTGGATCAGGATCGTACGCCCTTGGGTTAGCCATTCAGGGTGAGTCCCGTCCCTTAGCAGCTGGTTCATTTGTGCTGCCAGGCGCTCATGGAGAGTTGTAAGTTTCTTGAGCCAGTAGCTGTGGATCATGTCAGGGCCTGGTGCTGTCCAGTTTTTCATTCCTGAGACTCTTCTCTGGATGTCTGCCACTGTGATGGTTACTGGGTTCTGTTCAGGGAGCTTGCTGTGGTCCTTTCTCAGAGCCACCAGCCACTGTGCATCCTTCTTATGTGATGCCTCCCGCTCCCATATATCCTTCCAGTACTGTTCAGTTTCTAGCCTTGGTGGGTCTGCTCTGCTATTATTCCCCTGCCACTGAGCGTACACTTTCGCTGGTTGTGTTGTGAACAACCTGTTTATTCGTCTGGCTTCATTCTCTCTTGTGTACCTCTTTAGGCAGCTGGCCAAGGCTTGGAGTCTTTGTTTGGCAGCTTCGAGTGCTTCAGGTATGGGCATCTGGCTGTATTTCTTGGGAACTTGCTTTTTCATTGCACCTTTCTGGGCCTCTGTCATTTGGCTCACTTCTCTCCGTGCTATCTTGATTTTGGCCTCCAGCCTTCTCTTCCATGGTGGGCACTGTTGTGGTCGCATATGGTCATTCTTCTTGTAGCCAAGCATTTCTAGGATCACTGCTGCTGAGGTGTATATCAGCTCATTGGTTTCAGTGATGGTAGCCGTAGGAATTGTTGTCAGTGCTGCATTCACATCTTCGAGGAGACTTTCTGAGGGTACTTCACTTAGCCTCTGCAGTGTGTATCTAGGTTCCCGAGCATTCATTCTCGCCATGATCTTGTTCTTCAGGTCAGTTGCTGCCTCGTTCCGCTTGATTGTGCTTAATGGGGTTTCGTCCCCAACCTCTGGACTTGTACATGGATTTAACTCGTCTCTGACCTGGTGCTCTGGTTGACCTTCGCTATGGCATTTGTATTGTATCTCATCAATCTCGAGCTGTGATAGCAGGTGCCGTTTATGGATATTGGAACATTGAGCTACTAGTTGCTTGGCCGATAGTGTTGACTGTGGGTATCGAAGTTGCCATTTTTCCCGCATTCTCCGCATGTAACCCCTCTCGCTCGGGTTGCTGGAGTAGTAGCATTCCAACAGATCCTTATTCTCGCATCTCGCCCATTTGTGTCTTGTTCCGGTAGCCCATTTTTCATCAGGGTGCTCTGGTTCCCCAGCACCTGACGCAGACCTTGTTTGTCCGGGCGACGTCTGAGCCGGCATGTCTTTCGTTTCTTGTACTCTCATTATCTCTGAGGTAGGCGGTATCGTTAAGGGTCTTGCCTAAGGACCCACACTGACTGTTGGTAAGGTAATCGCTCATTGCTCATATTGTGCCCCTATAAATATATATATACGTATATGTGTATGTATATATGTAGTATGTGTGTATGGTTTGACTAACGGGGGGCCAAGTGAGGTGGATAGTAAGAGCCTTGCCGTGTAGGGGCCCACGCGCACATGTAGGTAGGACTTTTGCACACAGAAACAGGGGGTTGTTTCGGCCAGTTCAACAGGGTGAGATGTAATTTTTTTCTTCAAAACCTCAAGTTTAGTTGAATGACCCGTAAGGTCACTCAAACAGGGGGGATCGTTAGAATAGCCCTCTTTGGGACTTGTTGATTAGCTAAGTAGCTTGAGCTATGCCGTTACATCGCTGTAACCTTTCTCTTGCTTTTGCTGGCTTTCCCTTCTCTATGACTTCCACTTCCACTTCCAATCCCTTAGACCTTTGTCCGTTAGGGCACCACTGAGGATTTGACAGTCAGTTTTCTCCATTACTCTCTGTTCTCCGCTGTTCTCAATAGCTCGTATGTTTTTAGGCCTCTCCAATCCTTTATGTTGTCCTCCCATCTCTTTTTCTGTCTCCCTCTCTTTCTGCCTCCGTTCACTGTGCCTTGCAGGATCGCCTTGGCAAGTCCTGTTGATCTTGTGACATGGCCGTACCATTCCAGTTTCTGCCTTTTGACTGTCGTTAGTAGGTCGACGTATGGTCCGATTGCACTCTTTACACATGATTTTACCTCTTCGTTTGTGATGTGGTCTTTGTAAGATATTCCAAAGAGTCTTCTGTAGCATCGCATTTCCAGTGCCTTGATTTGCTTTTATATATAGGGGGCTCTGGAGAGAGATAGTACCTTTGATGGCTGACTGCTGATTCCCTTGGGATTGTCAGGCTCACTGGTTCTACTCCATCTCCTAATCTCTCACATGTGGCTCCAAGCGCCATACCCCGGTCACTCGCTTCAGCAAGCGTGCCAAACCGTGTGAGGGGGTGATGTTAACACAACATCACTGGGCGAATCCCCCTAGTGGGGGCAAACGGCCAAGGCGGAGGAGGATCCAGGAGGCATCCAACGGCTATGTGTTCGGGACCAGGGCGAGCCTCCGAGTGGGAGGACATCGGCTGTGGTCTGGCGTGGAGAGGGATGGGCTCCGCCAGGCGACAATGCCCAAGACACACCGCAAGAGAGAACGACAGTTACAAAAAATTCCACACCGGCTCGGTCGTCGCCCGGGTTAAAAAGGACCGCCTCTTCCGTCGAGGGCTGTCAGGGCGGGAGTGGAAAATATGCTACTGATGGATCAAATAAGAGCATCCGTGCCAGGAACAACATCGTCATTGGCACATGGAATGTGCGGACCCTCAGGGGTATTGGGAAGTTGAAACAACTGGACCAAGAACTGAAACGATACAGATGGAACATCTTAGGTCCATGCGAAGTGCGCTACAAGAATTTTGGAGAAAGAACCACACCAGAGAATCATAAACTCTATTTTAGTGGCAGAGGGGACCGCCATGAACATGGAGTAGGGTTCCTTGTTAACAAAGAGATTACAGGGGCAGTAGTTGCATGCCGACCCATCAATAGCCGGATCATAACCATACGATTGAAATCACTGCCTTTCAACCTCACCATAATACAAGTGTATGCACCAACAACAGACCACCCAGATGAAGAAGTCGAAGACTTTTACCATCAACTACAAAAAGTAATTGACGAAACACAAAAAAAAAGACATATTAGTCGTGCAGGGTGACTGGAATGGAAAGATAGGAAAGGATGCCTTCAACGACTGGAAAAGTACATGTGGACCCTACTGTAATGACATCTCAAATGACAGAGGGCTGCGGCTTCTTGAATTTGCCAGCTTGAATGAACTTAAAATCATGAACACTCTGGGGCCACACAAGAAATCAAGAAGAATGACCTGGCTCAGCCCAGGAGGACTTTACCAAAGCCAAATTGACTATATCATGATCCAACAACGCTTCAAATCTAGTGTAAACATCGCAAGGACAAGAACATTCCTCCCCCGGTTGGGAGCCGTCAGAAACGGTGTGCGGGAAGGCAGAAGAGGGGCAAGCGCGGAGGCGTCCGGGCCAGGCTGGCGGCCAACCCAGCGCGCCCGGCGGTGCCCTCCATTCTTCTGGCGAATGTTCGATCGCTGGACAACAAAATGGATTACGTTCGCCTGCTGAGGTCTACGAACCGGACGGTGCGGAACTGCTGTGTGCTCGTGTTCACCGAGACCTGGTTGAGTGACAACATTCCGGACTCTGCCGTGCATCTGGAGCGGCTAGCGTGCTATCGGGCGGACCGTGCCATTGTACGAGGGGGAAAGTCGCGAGGAGGTGGAATATGCGTCTACATCCGAGAAGAATGGTGCCGGGACTCTGTGGTGGTACGTAAGCACTGCTCGCCGCTTGTGGCGTTTGTGATCATTAAGTGCCGTCCTTTTCATCTGCCGAGGGAATTTACCGCGATTCTGCTAGTCGCGGTATACATCCCGCCTTCCAACATCGAAGGCGACAGGATCGCGGCGCTTGGTGAACTGTACCAGGCTGTCAGTGAACAGCAAACAGCACACCCTGACGGTTTCACCATCTTCGCTGGAGACTTCAATCATGCCAACCTGAAGTCTGTTTTCCCGAGGCTTCACCAGCATGTTACTTTTCCGACACGTGGAGACAGCTTCCTGGACCTAGTCTACTCGGCGCAAAGGGGAGCTTTCAAAGCCACCCCCCTCCCCCATCTGGGGCTTTCTGACCATCTCACCGTTTTGCTTTTGCCCGCATACAGACAATTGGTAAAGGCATCCAGGCCGGTTCGGAGGCGGGTTCGGGTGTGGCCTGAGGGTGCCTCCAATGCACTTCGGACTGCTTCGACACCACCTACAACGATTGGACGGACATAGAGGAGTATACTGACTCTGTTACCTCTTACATCACGAAGTGCATCGATGATGTGACTTGCTCGAAATCCGTCGTCACTCGCGCGAACTGGAAGCCGTGGCTGACGGGGGCTGTCCTCAGACTGTTGAGGGCCAGGGACAAGGCTTTCAGAGCGGGGGATGAGGCTGGCTTGAGGACAGCGAGGGCCGACCTGTCCCGAGGCATCAAAGAAGCGAAGAAGGCGTTCTCGTGCAAGGTCTCCACCTACTTCAAGGACAGCAAGGACGCACGTAGCCTTTGGCGGGGCATTCAGACCATCACGGACTACAAGCCCGCGCCGAGGAGCTGTGAGGGCGACGTCCGTCTGCTGAACGATCTGAACCGCTTCTTTGCTCGCTTCGACGCCCAGAACAGCACTTGCCCGCTGAAGACCACTCCCCCCCCACACGAGCAGCCCCTGCGCCTCTCTGCCGACGGTGTGAGGAGGGCGCTTGCCGCTATTGACACCCGTAAAGCGGCGGGCCCTGAAAACATCCCGGGTCGAGCGCTGAAGGACTGCGCTGGGGAGCTGTCGGGTGTCTTCACGGACATCTTTAACGTTTCCCTGCAGCAGGCCATCGTCCCCTCGTGTTTCAAGGCTGCCACCATCGTTCCTGTGCCGAAGAAACCTGCACCGTCCTGCTTCAATGACTACCGCCCCGTGGCACTGACGCCCATCATCATGAAGTGCTTTGAGCGGCTTGTCATGGAGCACATCAAGTCCATTCTCCCCCCCACCATTGACCCTTTCCAGTTTGCGTACCGTGCCAAGCGGTCCTCTGAGGATGCCATCTGCTCTGCCCTCCACTCGGCCCTCACCCACCTGGAGAGAAAGGACTTATATGTGAGGTTGCTGTTTGTGGACTTCAGCTCTGCCTTCAACACCATTGTGCCGCAGCGACTCATCTGCAAACTCGACGAGCTGGGCCTCAGTACCTCCCTCTGCAACTGGCTACTGGACTTCCTCTGTCAGAGGCCTCAGGTGATGCGTGTTGGCGACAAAATCTCCGCCAGCATCACGCCGAGCACGGGGGCCCCCCAGGGCTGCGTGCTCAGTCCATTGCTCTTCACCCTGCTGACGCATGACTGCACTGCGACCTACAGCGACAACCGTATAGTGAAATTTGCTGACGACACGACTCTGGTGGGTCTCATCACGAAGGGCGACGAGACTCGGTACAGGTCGGAAGTTGACCTTCTGACCACGTCGTGCAGGGACAACAACCTCCTGCTGAACGTCAATAAGACCAAGGAAATCATTGTTGACTTCCGGAAGGGTCACACAACACACCTGCCGCTGATCATCGACGGTGCTGTGGTGGAGAGGGTGAGCTGCACCAAGTTCCTGGGGGTGCACATCAGTGAGGACCTCTCCTGGTCCGCAAACACCTCGTCACTGGCAAAGAAAGCTCAGCGCCGCTTGTACTTCCTGCGGAAGCTCAGGCGTGCATGTGCTCCTCAGGCAGTCCTGTCTACATTCTACCGTGGCACCATTGAGAGCGTCCTCACCAGTTGCATCGCTGTCTGGGGTGGTAACTGCACTGAACAGAACTTGAAGGGCCTGCAGCGCATAGTGAATACGGCTGGTAAGATTATTGGTGCTTCGCTCCCCTCCCTGAAGGACACCTCCCATCTCGCCCGCAAGGCAACCTCGATTGCCAGAGATGTGAGTCACCCGGCTCACTCTTTGTTTGACCTTCTGCTCTCTGGGAAGAGGTACAGGAGCCTGCGCTCCCGCACCACCAGACTCGCCAACAGCTTCTTTCTCCAGGCTGTTAGGGCCCTGAATTCGCTACCCCCTTCTGCGCAGTGTGCGGCACTGTTGCGCTATTTTCGGGAATGTCTGCTGTACGCGCACTTGCTCCTTTTTTTTCTGCTCCTCTTATTTATTTATTTATTGTTGTGTTATTTATTCATTATTTATTCAGCACGCTTTTGTTATACTTGTTTACTTGTTTGTCTGTTGTGAGCCATGTCTTGTCACCGTGGGATAGGGGGGAACGAAATTTCGGTTTCTTTGTGTGTCTTTGGCATGTGGAGAAATTGACAATAAAGCTGCCTTTGACTTTGACTTTTTGAAACATTCCCAGGAGCAGATATTGGAAGTGACCACAGCCTCGTAATGATGACCTTTTCCCTACGTCTGAAAAAGATCCAGAAAGCTGGGGGCACCAGACTAAAATTCAACCTAGAAAAGCTGAAAGATCCTACCATTTTGGAATCCTTCAAGGCCAACATCGGAGGAAAATTTGCACCACTACTCGCATTGAATGAAGATGTAGATGTAGAATCTTTAACACACTCCTTTACCTCAGCCATCACTGAAACAGCTAGTGACATTATTGGAAAACACCGCCCGAAGAGGAAACCATGGATAACTGATGAAATATTGGAGCTATGTGATAAACGCAGAGAGCTGAGATGGAAAAACAACACAACAGAGGGCCTGACACAATACAGAAAGACCAACCTACGAGTTAAAAAAGAAATAAACCAAGCTAGAGAAGCGTGGATTGGAGACCAGTGCAAAGATATTGAAGACAGCCTACTCAAAAACAACAGTAAAAAGGCCTTCCAGACAATCAAAGACCTCACCTCCACAAAGCAACCAAGGACCACAATAATACAAGACTCCAAAGGGAATTGCTTAACCAAAGAAGCACAAGTGAGAAAGAGATGGACAGAATACTGCTCCCAACTATACACACATAAAATAAAAGGCAACCCAAAAGTCCTTACTGCCCCTGCAGCAACAAACAATAACAAGGACCCTATACTGCGAGAAGAAATAGTTACAGCAGTAGAGTCACTAAAACCAGGAAAATCACCAGGCGTGGATAACATCACAGCGGAACTGATCAAGGCGGGGGGTGACCCGATCATAGATGCACTTTAACTTATCTGCAACAAAATCTGGACAACAGGCGAATGGCCAACATCATGGACACAATCACTTATTATCACCCTTCTCAAAAAAGGCAACGTCCAGCTCTGCCAAAACTCCCGCACTATCAGCCTCATCAGCCATCCCAGTAAGGTAATGCTAAAAGTTATATTAAGAAGACTAATGCCCCAAGCCGAAAAGATAATAGCAGAAGAACAGGCTGGATTAAGACCAGGTCGCAGCACCACAGAACAAATATTCAATCTTCGGATACTGTGCGAAAAGTACCAGCAACACCAACAGGATCTTTACCACGTATTCATCGACTTTAAGAAGGCATTCGACCGCGTGTGGCATGAAGCGCTTTGGACAACCATGAAACTCTATAACATCAATGAGAATATAATTGCAGTCATTGAGAACTTATACAAGACAGCCACAAGCGCGGTATACCTACAAAACAATATAGGAGAGTGGTTTAGGACAACAATAGGAGTGTGTCAAGGTTGCTTGCTATCCCCCATGCTCTTCAACATCTTCCATGAAAGAATAATGACAGAGGCCTTTGAACAACATGAAGGCTCAGTGAGCATTGGAGGCAGAAAGATCACCAATCTCCGCTTTGCAGATGATATTGATGGTCTTGCCGGCGACGAACAAGAACTAGTCGACCTGATCCACCGATTAGAAGAGACAGCCACAGACTATGGCATGGAGATAAGTGCAGAAAAAACAAAACTAATCACCAACAACCCCAACGGATTCACCGGAGACATCAAGATTAACAACCAGACTCTAGAGGTAGTCAACAACTTTAAATACCTAGGTGCTGTGGTCCCAGATGAAGGATCTAAACCCGAAATACTTGCCAGGATTTCCCAAACAACAAATGCAATGACCAAGCTGAAGACCATCTGGAACAACAAAAATATCTCTACCAGCTCGAAGATCAGACTAATGCGCTCCCTAGTAATCTCGATCTCTATGACACACTTTGCACATATCTAGACGTTGATCTCAGTTAAGACTACAAGGTCACACAAAGGCTAGGCAGAGTCACTCCCTTGCAGGAGGGCGGCCAAGAGTAGTATAAGGGTGTTTTCACACCTGGACCCTTTTAAAAGAACCAAAGTCAGGCCTCTTTAAGTGGACCAAAAAGTGGACCAAGAGGAAACAAACTCAGTTCTTTTTGTGTTCACATTGTGAGTGTATTTCAAAGAGGATCGAGTTCTCTTTCTGGTTCAGTTCAGCCTTGATGGGGCCTCAGTCCTCTTTCTCTTCACACTCGGTCCTCTAGAGCTCTCACACTCCCACTGCACTGAATTCTGGGTAGTTTTCAGTTGTTTTTTTTCACTTTTATTCTGCATTGTATAGAAGTTCTATCAAAACCGGCTGCTCTCATTCTCTCAGAAAATTCTTGAAATACTTTCGCATTACGGTGGGTTGTAAATAGTTGTGATTTTATGCTGTCGTCGTTCCAAATTTCCAAAAGACATTTCGTTTCGTCTTCTCCCCAAACTATGCCGCGTCCAGGTGCCGTGGCAGAACTTTGAACGGCACATGCTTCTCTACGTTTACTATTAGAACCACGGTCACGACCACGACTTGCTGCTGCCATACTTTGGATTCTCTGTTCTCTACAGTTTTGTTTTTGCGCCTGCAGTCACGTGACCAATCTACGGCAACCCAAGGAGGTTACAATACAGTGCAAAAAGGCGAAGTGAACCCAGTGCGCTTTGTGTTCACAATGCACAGATTAGGTGAACCGTACCGTTGACTTTTTAGCGAACCGTACTGAGACCACCTCCTGAGGTGGTCTCAGTACGGTTCGTTTTAAAGGGGTCTGAGTACGGTTGGCGTGTTCACATATGCACAAAAAATGCTGAGTCACCGATCAGAGTTCGTTTAGAGGGCTGAAAGGGACCAAGTGTGAAAACACCCTAAGAATAGGAACATTGGAGGTGGGGGTTAGAGTTTCTCCTGCAATCTCGCAGAGAAGGCTCCACAGCTGTGTATACATTTTTCTGGCATACATTAAATAGTTAAACTGAGAAGGGAGCCTTCTGGTAATTACTATTAGCATAGCGAGCATTAAAGATAAAGAACTGGGACAATATTTAACAACACTATGTGATACTGCAGAAAAGATAATTGGAATCAACCTCCCAACTATGCAAGACTTGTACCTGTCCAGGACCAGGAAACGTGCAAGTAACATCTCAACAGACCCTTCTCACCCAGGTTGCAGTCTGTTTGAACTACTCCCCTCCGGACGGCGTTATAGAGCTCTGTACACTAAAACCAGCAGACACAGAGACAGCTTCTTCCCCCAGGCTGTTGCTCTGATGAACTCACACCACTCTTAGAGTCTCAGAGTCATTACTGTGCAATAACATCCTGCTCTCCACACCTTTTTTGTTTACACTGTTTGTACTATGTGTCCTCTCTGCATCCATTGCAGCCTGGTCATCCTAGAAGAGGGACCCTCCCATCTGTGGTCTCTTCTCAAGGTTTCTCATTTCCCCTAGCTGGAGTTTTGAGTTTTTCCTTGCCCTCTTGGGAGTTTAAGATCAGGGGATGTTTGAGAATATCTTCCATTTTTCACATGTCCTGAGTGTTGTTGTTAGTCACCTAAATGTTGAACAGAGGCTGTGATTTACCGAAGTCAAATTCATTGTTTGGCACGCTCAAACATGGCGAATAAAAAACTCTTGAATCTTGAATCTTGATACGCAAAATACGTAAGATGACAATGATGAACCAATCAGAGGACATTACGTTGTACGTAAAATACGTACGCTCAGGCGATAAACCAATCAGAGAACTGCATGTAATACATAGAGTACGTTCCTCCGCCACGATTGATGAATAAATACCATAGGTTTGTGCAAAACAAACAGCATTAGGACCCTAAAATGGCATCGACAAAGAGACATGCTTACAAGGCACAATTCAAGCTACGGATCAGTTGCGCAGAGGCAAATGATAATAATAGAGCAGCCGCAAGTGAATTGCACATCAATGGCTGAGCAAGTTATGCGAGTTATGTTAATGTATTGTGGATCCCTGGGCAAAGGTGCCTGGTAGCAGAGATGGGGACTCGAGTCACTGTGACTTGGACTCGAGTCGCTGTTTTGATGACTTGTGACTTAACTTGACAAAAAATGAAAAAACTTGAGACTCGACTTCAGTGTTATTTAGTTTATGTTTTCAGTTTGAATATAAAATTAATAATACATTTAGAAAAATAATATCGATAACACGGTAGGAGTGCAGGCTGAGAATGACGTCATGATTGGATCACTACCTTGTCAATCAATCAGTCGTGCCCTCTCTACCTACCAAAAATGTTTATTGGAGAATCACGCCCCTTTATATCAGACATGCGCAAACATCTCAGCGGGAGCGGTACCGCAAGTCATCACCTTCAGCTATCGCAATTACTTTTATGACGGCAAAAGACGGACGGCACAATGCGAGATATGCAACAAAAACATTTCTGACAATGTTGAAAATTGAAGTTTATAGAGCTCTGGTGTCTCCAGATGTTACAGATGAAACATAAAATGTTTCTAATGCTCTTTGTGTTTCTTCTTTCAGATTTTTTTCAGATTATTTTTTCATATTTGCAACTCAAATGCGTCAGACACTGTCGGCAGACGTTCATTTGTTTAGATTGAGCTGTCAATAAATCATTGTATGAGGTAATTTCTATTTTGTTTGATTCCATTGTGTATTTTACTGAATATCAGTAATTACAGTGCAAATCCAAATTATTGTCATATTTTTTGAACAGGTTAGACACATTGGACAATGATGGTTACTTAAAGTTACTGATATCTTGTCTTTTCACTACTAAGATCAGATTCTGCGGGTAAAATTGCAATAATAAGGTGATTTGACTTGGACTTGACTTGACCTATTTAAGGACTTGACTTGGATTTGACTTGACCTATTTAAGGACTTGACTTGACTTGACTTGACTTGACTTGACTTGACCAAGAAAAAAATGACTTGGGACTTACTTGAGACTTGAAGGTTAAGACTTGAGACTTACTTGAGACTTGCACATGTGTGACTTGGTCCCATCTCTGCCTGGTAGTATGTAGGGTCTTTAATTTGGGCTGTCACTAATGAATATTTTATAGGATTGATTATTCTATCAATTATTCCAGTGCATAAGTGCATAGTCGATCTGCAACCCACAGTATCAGAGCAGCATGTGGCTCTTTCATTCTATTCTGTGGCTATTTGTCACTTTGGACAAAAAGGAGGAATCATTTGATTTAAATGACAGTAGTTTGCTGGGTTTCCAAATGCAATTGTAAATTTGAAGATTATGGTGTTAAAACATTTTTATTTTCAATTGTTTTTGCCACTGAAAACATTTGTTAGAATTGTGCATATATAATACCTGAGACAGAGAGAATTGCTGTACATTTGGCCCCAGTGGGTAAACCCCAAATTGAAGAAAAGTATTTGATGAAAACAGAATGCTTAATGTTCATGCAACATGAATTATATATAAAAAAAAAAACATCGTTTACGTAGCCTCACAGGTGATATCTTGCTAACATATGTTAAAGGTACCGAGAAGCAAAGATGGTTCATCAAAAGTGGACGTATTAAAGGCATTTGTTGTTTCATTATTTCTCCCAAATAAATGGATTAAAAAGTTTTTCAATTTCCTGGTAAAAAAATACATAAACTGGGCTAGTTAGTGAAAAATGCTCAGCTTTTGTGTCCCTGTAAGATTTTTAGTATCATACTCAAGTATATTATAAGGCACTCGGCATCAACCACGAGAAGGCCATGGACCGTTCCCGGTGGAGGAAAGCCATATCAAGAATCCAGTCCAACCCAGCGGCGTCTGGAAAGCGGACTTAAAACCGATGATGATGATGACTCAAGTATATTACTCCATCAAAGTGCACACTGTTTTATAACAAGGTCGCCTGACCTCTTGGTATGTGGGGAAAACAAATCGCGTTTTTTAGGATGTTGGCCGTTTGTCACTTTGATAGAAATGTAATAAATTGAATTAATGGAAACAGCCGTTTTGTAGAATAGGGTATGGACTAAAGACAATTTAGCCAAAGTGAAATAAATATCTCTTGTATGGTTATTTTGTGGAATAGGGTATGGACTATCTTAAGAAAATTAGTGAAATAAAGTGAAATAAATCTCTTTGTATGGTTCGAATCTGAACACAGTCATTCTTTTGAGAGGGAGGGATGTTTCGAGAAATCTACTTACGTATATATAAACAAAGTGGAAAAGGAGGAGCTGCGCGAGCTTGGGGTTTCGAACTGGCTCCGCATTACCACATGAATCGATCCTATGCTGGCACACACAATCAGGCGAGTGTACCCCTACACCTTGGTGCCAAAAATGAGATGAGTAGAAAAATAACGATTTTCTACAAAAACAATTGGGACCACGCAGCGGTTGCTGCTTGCACCCTAATAATTAAATAGGGACCTTGAAACTGTAGCTGATTGGGCCCTAACAATACTTTTTGGAGTGTCGCAAAAGAAATTTCTAAAATTCTGATTTTTATCTTAGGTCTCTGATGTATGTGCAAAATTTCATGGGTTTTCAACCTAGATAGCATAATTTTTCTTTGTGAACAGCACATTGCCATGGCAACTGCGTGCGATATAATGAAATACTTTCAATAACTTTTCATCTTAAACATGTTGAGATCAACCAACAAAAATGTTGCCAAATTTCAAAACAAAGTCAAAATGACAGACTGCCTTAGGCTCTTACAGATTGAAATGCAGAACTGGCAATGTTCCATTACAAATATATTTCGCGCAAACTTCTTTCAATGTAAAAATAATGTGCTTTCAAGTTTTTGTTTAGTGGGTCCTTGGCCACCCCAAGGATAAAAGTCTAGCTCTGCCATTGGTAAAACACAATACCGTAATTCTTCAAGAGTCCATCCACCCAACATCCTTCCCTGTGACTCAAACCCCTACCCAGCAGTCTCTGGCCACGCCTCAAACTTCCCTTTGCACACTATGTGCATTCCAGTTCTTTTAGGTGAACTGAATCTTTACAATCAGTTCACTCAAAAGTCCCCCCCCCCCCCCCCCCCCCCCCCCCCACACACACACACACACTGATCCAGTTTTTTATGTTTTTTCTTACAAACATCTTGTGGAAAAAACCCATACACATCAAACAATACAACGAATAAAAAAATTATTATTATTATTATATAATGATAATAGGCTCGGGTAATTAACACATTTCTTTCTATAATACAACACCTACACACCGTTGGCAACAGTCTCACCCGGTCGTGAACGGGAAAATGCGTCACTGACTCGTTCGTGAACGGGAAATTACGTCAGTGACGCGTAAAGTCCCGCCTCCATCTATCACTCGCTGCTGATTGGTCGTTCGTGAAGATTAACAAATGAGTTAATTGCCGCTATGCCATTGCCAGCCAACACACGTTATGCCGACATTGATGTTTTAATTTTGTATTTGTTGGCTTGTAGTTGATGGTGTTATTATTTCGAATGTGTTTGTGTTTGAATAAAAGGTTGAAAAAAAAACGTTATGCCGACATGTTAATTTGTAAAACACCATCTCATACAACAACATAAAACACATATCCATATTGTCATATAAAGCGGTTAACCAAATGTCTGATTTTTATGTTTTGATTGGCGAATATAAAAACAAGGAATAAAACAGCAGACAAGTTTTAACATAAATGTATATTAAAATAATAATGATGATAATAATAATAATAATAGTAGTAATAATAATAATAATAATAATAAAAGTACATCTCAAACAAGCAATTTAATGTGAAACTGCAGTTGATATATTGGATAAAAATATTTAGGCATATACAGTGGCGCCTCGGTTTTTGAACGTCCTGGTTCTCGAACAAATCGGTATTCGAAAAAAAAATTCGAGATTTTTTTGCTTTGGATGTCGGACGAAATTCAGTTGTCGAACCTCGCGAGATGAGCCGAGAGGACCCGCATGCCAACTGACTCTGTTCGTTATTACGTTGTCGTTACTCTGAGGATTGCATCAACTCTAATCATGCCTCCAAAGAAAGCAAGTGGGAGCAGTAAAGCCATCCTAAAACACAAAGACGCTCCTAAAGCAATGCGACACTGAGCGCCCGGCGCGCTGCGGTTGCGCGATCGGACCAAATTAAGCTCCCTTCGCACTGAGGGCCATTTAAATTTTAGAAAGCACATTAGGACTGTAAAACTATTTTCAAAATTTTAGCGACCGCTCTGTCACAATAATGCGACCAGCGCGGTGTAGTTGCGCGGTCGACGGTGCGCTGCAGTTGCGCGAGCGGAGAAAATTAAGCTCCCTGCGCACTGATGTCCACTTAAATTTTGGAAAGTACAGCAGGACTTTAAAAATATTTTCTAAATTTCAGCGACGGCTGTGTCACAATAATGCGACCAGCGCGGAGCAGTTGCGCGGTCGGCGACGCGCTACGGTTGCGCGTTCGGCGGTGCGCTGCAGTTGTGCGATTGGACAAAAATGCACAACTGAAAAAATGCTTTAAAAAGGCGTTTTGGTTTTGTTTTGTTTTTTGGCTTGGAACGGATTTTTTTTTTCCATTATTTGTAATGGGAAAACATGATACGGAATTCGAACGATTCACTTCTCGAACAGCCATCTGGAACGGATTGTGTTCGAAAACCATGGCTCCACTGTGTGTGTGTGTGTGTGTGTGTGTGT
Source organism: Syngnathus floridae (assembly GCF_059516105.1). NCBI lineage: Eukaryota > Metazoa > Chordata > Actinopteri > Syngnathiformes > Syngnathidae > Syngnathus > Syngnathus floridae. Next base: position 1,418,130 of record NC_142418.1, on the reverse strand, counting down.
GTGTGTGTGCGTGTGTGCGTGCGTGCGTGTGTGTGTGTGTGTGTGTGTGTGTGTGTGTGTGTGTGTGTGTGTGTGTGTGTGTGTGTGTGTGTGTGTGTGTGTGTGTGTGTGTGTGTGTGTGTGCGTGTGTGTGTGTATTTACAGTCAAACCTCGGTTTTCAACCTCAAACTGTTCCAGAAGGCGGTTCGAGAAGTGAATCGGTCGAAATCCGAATCTCGTCACATTCTCATCTCTGAACCATGATGATGGGCTTTCCTAGTTAGTAGTTTAAAATATTCAAGCAGTTTCAAAATATTATGTCAAAGCAAAGTAATATAAAATAATCCAAAATTGTGTGTCTCTATGACTAATTCAGAATACATCTCTCTAGTTACTACTGATCCTCTGTCAGGTCAATTTAACTTTGGCACCATCTTCTGGTGAAATCTGAAACGGCATTGGAGGTTGACTGGTTCAAGCAACAAACCCCCCTTTACCAGTATAACAATAGTTCATTTTGAAGAACTAACTTTTACGCAACCCTTACTCAGGCACCCTACTTCAGGTCTCTTACATCAAGCTTTGCCACCATCTTCAGGTGAAATTTGGAATTTCATCTGGGCCAATTTGTCTGGGCCAAATCCAACACTTATTCACGCACCATCTTAACCTCTATGTCACTTGTCACCTGTATGCTATTCTCCAAGCACAACTCGCTGCAGAACATCGAGGGTAGAGCTGCCCCAGAAACAGTCAAACCCACCAAAGTCAGTCCCTCTTGACTACTTGCACTTGGGCCCGCCTGCTGATAGACTTTCACAGCCAACCTGCCCCCAAGAGGAGACAAGTGAAGAGGCTGCTGGCTAACTTCAACTTTCAGATTTTATTGATTGTTTTGACGCAGCCGTCAGCTCAAAATCCACATTTTCAAAACAGTTAACGCAGAGGCCTTAACAGTGCCACAATGGTCAAAATGAAACATTTTGTTTGCAAAAGGCTCTAACCGTGCCCAAAAACTTAAAAGAGTTTTTATTGATTGTTTTGACGCAGCAGTCAACTCAAAATCCACATTTTCAAAACAGTTAATACATGGGGCTAAACAAATGCCACAGTGGTCAAAATGAGGTCCTGGAGCCTATCCCAGCAGTCATCGAGCAGTAGGCGGGGGACACCCTGAATTGGTTGCCAGCCAATCGCAGGGCACACAGAGATGAACAACCATCTGCACTCGCACTCACACCTGGGGCAATTTGGAGTGATCAATAGGCCTACCAAACATGTTTTTGGGATGCGGGAGGAAACCGGAGTGCCCGGAGAAAACCCACGCGGGCACGGGGAGAACATGCAAACTCTACACAGGGAGGTGGAATCGAACCCGCACCCTCCTAATTGTGAGGCAGACGTGCTGACCAGTGCGCCACCCAAAACATTTCCAGTTCTAATTGTTTTAACACAGCTGTTAACTCAAAATCGACTTTCAAAACAACGCAGAGGGCTAAACACATGCCACAGTGGTCAAAATGTACAGTGTTTGCAAACGGCAATACCTATGCCAAAACATTTAAAAGATGTAACAAAAGCAAATTTTGCCTTTAAACAACTCAACTTTGACACAAGTGTATGACACCATCACGGACTACAAACCCGCGCCGCAGAGCTGTGAGGGCAACGTACGCCTGCTCAATGATCTTAACCGCTTCTTTGCTCGCTTCGACGCTCAGAACAGCACTTGCCCGCTGAAGACCACTCCCCCTCCACACGAGCAGCACTTGTGCCTCTCTGCCGACAGCGTGAGGAGGGCGCTTGCCACTATCAACACCCGTAAGGTGGCGGGCCCTGACAACATCCCAGGTCGAGCGCTGAAGGACTGCGCTGGGGAGCTGACTGGTGTCTTCACGGACATCTTTAACATTTCCCTGCAGCAGGCCATCGTCCCTTCGTGTTTCAAGGCTGCCACCATCGTATCTGTGCCGAAGAAACCCGCTCCGTCCTGCTTCAATGACTACTGCCCCGTGGCACTGACGCCCATCATCATGAAGTGCTTTGAGCGGCTTGTCATGGAGCACATCACATCCATTCTCCCCCCCACCATAGACCCCTTCCAGTTTGCGTACCAAGCCAAACGGTCCTCTGAGGATGCCATCTGCTCTGCCCTCCACTCGGCCCTCTCCCACCTGGAGAGAAGGGACTCATATGTGAGATTGCTGTTTGTGGACTTCAGTTCTGCCTTCAACACCATTGTGCCACAACGACTCATCTGCAAACTCGACAAGCTGGGCCTCAGTATCTACCTCTGCAACTGGCTACTGGACTTCCTCTGTCAGAGGCCTCAGGTGGTACGTGTTGATGACAAAATCTCCGCCAGCATCATGCTGAGCACGGGGGCCCCCAAGGCTGCGTGCTCAGTCTGCTGCTCTTCACCCTGCTGACGCATGACTGCACTGCATTCTACAGCGACAACCGCATAGTGAAGTTTGCTGACGACACGACTCTGGTGGGTCTCATCACCAAGGGCGACGAGACTCGGTACAGGTTGGAGGTTGACCTTCTGACCGCGTGGTGCAGGGACAACAACCTCCTGCTGAACGTCAACAAGACCAAGGAAATTGTTGTTGACTTCCGGAAGGGTCACACCCAACACCTCCCGCTGACCATCGACAGTGCTGTGGTGGAGAGGGTGGCCAGCACCAGATTCCTGGGGGTGCACATCAGTGAGGACCTCTCCTGGTTCGCCAACACCGCGTCACTGGTGAAGAAAGCTCAGCCGCCGCCTGTACTTCCTGCGGAAACTCAGGCGAGAAAGTGCTCCTCCGGCCGTCATGACTACATTCTACTGTGGCACCATTGAGAGCGTCCTCTCCAGTTGTATTGCTGTCTGGGGTATTGCACTGAATACAACATGAAGGCCCTGCAGCGCATAGTGAACACAGCTGGTAAGATTATTGGTGCTTCACTCCCCTCCCTGAAGGACATTTACACCTCCCACCTCACCCGCAAGGTGACCATGATTGTGAGTTATGTGAGTCACCCCGCTCATTCTTTGTTTGATCTTCTGCGCTCCCGCACCGCCAGACTTCTGCGTAGCGTCCTGTACTTTTTGCGCTATATTCTGACTGTCTGCTGTATTTACACTTGCTCCATTTTTGCTCCTCTTATTTATTGTGTTAGTTTATTTATTATTTATTCACTTGTATGTACATTGTGAACTATGTCTTGTCACCGTGGGATAGTGGGAACGTAATTTCGATCTCTTTGTGTGTCTTGGCATGTGAAGAAATTGACAATAAAGCAGACTTTGACTTTGACTTTCGAGCACCTCCACTCAATTACACAATGGGCAACAAAATACAAAATACAGCACTTGTGTAAATCAGTGCACCATTCCTTGTCATTGCAGCCTACATTCACCCTACATGCCAGTGCCGTTTGTAGTCGAATTTGCCCTCTTACAGAAAATGCATCCAGAATCAGATATGCTTTGATGCAAAATTTTATTGATTACAGTCTTTTTTTCAGACTGTGGCTGACAAATGAAATATTCACACAGAGAATACATGGAAATAAAAGTAAAAAATTGTGTAAGAAATTAAGAAAATAAAAAAAACTGTCTTTTACAGTAAAGAACAAACATCTATAGTAGGCGCCGTTGTGTGGCAGCCTTGTAGGAGCCGGTTGAGTTGCGCTCATGTCATCTGTGTGTCTTTTGTGTACCCGCTCTGCTACTGCTGGGGCCTGAATTTCCCCACTCCCGGGGATCAATAAAGTTTCCATCTATCTATCTATCTATCTATCTATCTATCTATCTATCTATCTATCTATCTATCTATCTATCTATCTATCTATCTATCTATCTATCTATCTATCTATCTATCTATCTATCTACTATAAGAGAATAAGAGATAGCCACAAGTGATACTCTTCTGTCTCTTCTTCTGAGCCCTTCTAGCTATACCTGCACCTTGCACACGAACTCCGCTTCCTCTGACCCCTCTCACGCTCACTCTACCCCTCATCTGCCTTAGACCTCCTCAATCCATGCATGCAGAAAACAACACAGGTCTGAAGACTGATTGCAAATTGAAAGATTTTGTGAAGAAGTGTCAGAAAGGTGCTTTTAGTGATTGCATACTGATCAGGGAGTATCTAAGAGCTCGGAGCATATGGATTATGTTCTGTAACCACAGCTAAAACAATGGAGTTTGGACTTCTTGAATGACATCTGTGTTAACTGTTTTGCAAAAAGGGTGGAAAAATGGTCAATCTTATGAGAATGTGTTAGCGCATTTGCATGATATGTGTGTGGCATCACAAGAGGGCAGGTGGGAGAGGGCTGCTACATCCTCGACAAGATCAAATCAAATCAAATATATTTTTATTTGCCAAGTTTGAAAATGCCAAACAAGGAATTTGACTCCGATGCATCTCGTTCTCTGTACAACATTTAGGTAGCTAACAACATTCAGGGCAACATGTGCAAAAATTGACAATTATTCTCAAACATCCCCTGATCTTAAACTCCCAGGAGGGCAAGGAAAAACTCAAAACTCCAACTAGGGGAAATGAGAAACCTTGAGAAGAGACCACAGATGGGAGGGTCCCTCTTCCAGGATGACCAGGCTGCAATGGCTGCAGAGAGGACACATAGTACAAATAATATAGACAATTCAAAGATGAAGCGTCGAGAGCAGGATGTTATTACACAGCAATGTCTCTGAGACTCTAAGAGTGGTATGAGTTCATCAAAGTGACAGCCTGGGGGAAGAAGCTGTCTCTATGTCTGCTGGTTTTGGCGTACAGCGCTCTGTAACGCCGTTCGGAAGGGAGTAGTTCAAACAGACTGTAACCTGGGTGAGAAGGGTCTGTAGAGATGTTACTTGCACGTTTCCTGGTCCTGGACAGTTACAAGTCCAGGATAGATGGGAGGTTGGTCCCGATTATCTTTTCTGCAGTCCTGATTGTTCGTTGCGGTCTCTGCTTGTCTTGGTTGGTGGCTGATTGTTGGAATAATTTAGGTTAAGCCTTTGCCTGCCAGACCTGGGGGCCTCATCTTTTACGAGTTGAACTCCTTTTCGTTTAACTAAGTTCTTCTTATCTAGTTCCAGGTCCTTTGAACCCCTATCAGTTTTATGTACCCTTCCTGTCCTTCTCTTATCTTTCTCTTTGTTACTGTAAGAGGTCGTCACTAGCAATGAGCAGAGCTCCTTTGCACAGGCAAAATGTTCTTTGTTTAGATCAAAGAAACTTCTTTCCTTTTAGTTAACTGTAGCTTTGAGTCATATATTGTTGTTGATCGGAGCTGTTTTTCTTTGTTAAGTGTTATATACAGTTTAAAGTAGTTACATACAAGTTATCCCATATTTACTTACCGTATTTTTCGGACTTTAAGTTGCGTTTTTTTCCATAGTTTGGGTGGGGGGGCGACTTATATTGAGGAGTGACTTATATGTGAATTTTTTCATAAATTTTCAAAAATTAAAAAAAACAAAGAAGTGAAACCGCAATAAACGAACCGCGATTTAGCAAGGGATTACTGTAATTTGAATTTCAAGTAACGTCAGCAGCGCGGTGCGGCGGTTGTTTACACAAAGGACAAAGATTCAATCACGTACTACCGGCATCATTAGCGGCTTTGTTTGTAAGTGACATGGAGGACAAAGAGTTTGAAGGATTTAAGGATTTGGAGTGACATAGGAGGTTTGAAAAACTATTATGGCTTTTACGCACGCCCGGTCGTACTCTACAGAGCTCTCTTTCACCTCCGTGGATAGAAGTCGGGGGCTGGCGCTCGGCCGGGTGGCTGCCCGGGGACAGTGGATGGGGCTCAGACATGGCTTTTACGCACGCCCGATCCTACGCTACGGAGCTCTCTTTCACCTCCGTAGATGGAAGCCGGGGGCCGGTGCTCGGCCGGGTGGCTGTCCAGGGATGGTGGATGGGGTTCGGACATGGCTTTTACACACGCCCGGTCCTATTCTATGGAGCGCTCTTCCACCTCCGTGGCTGGAAGTGCCACCTCCGGGGATGGATGTCCATGCCGCCACACGCCTGGAAGTCCACGCCGGTACTTGGGTCCTTGTACTTTGTTAACGCTACAATATAGTAGTTATATACTAGATCTGTGGAATAGCGACGAGGCTGACGTCAGGGCGCACGCGCGGCATTGTTGACAAAGGACGAGGAATGTGATCGATGGATTTAATGATTTAGAGTGACACACATGGTTTGATAATATCATTGCTTATATAATAGTTATTTGATATATAATTTATATATCGTTATATGGGCCTGTGGAATATTATGAAGTGCAAGCGCCGTCAGCGGCGCGCACCCATTGTTGACATAAAGGACGATCGATGGATTTAATGAATTGGAGTGACACAGATGGTTTTATAAACGTGTTATTTATGCAATAGTTATTTGAATAACTCTGAATGTTACGTCAAGCCCGTTCTCAGCTTTTCGTTTGTGTTTATGTCACGTTAGCATACCTATCGTTTAGCCTGTTGTTGCTCATTCATGTCTGTTCTTAGTGTTGGATTTTGTCGAATAAATTTCCCCCAAAATGCGTCTTATACTACTCCGGAGTGACTTATATATGTTTTATATTTTATATTTTTTTTACGTTATTGTGCATTTTATGGCTAATGCAACCTATATTCCGGAGCGACTTTTAGTCCGAAAAATACAGTAATGTTTGTTTAAGAAATTGCATACCAGTTACCTCGTATTTACTTAATGTGTGTTGAAGTGTTTAGGGCTAGTTACTCATTATTATTGTGTGTTGTGTTAGTTTACCAAGAAGATAAACTTGGCAAAGGTTTCGTAGCATTGTTCCACAGGAAGCGGCATTCAACGTGCTTCAAGTTATCTGATCACAGACCAGGATGAGTCAGCCAACCATGAAGAAGACAGTCGGTTGAGGAAACAGGACAGACTCTGCAATTCCAGTGCTGAGGTCACGGGCCGACAATTAAAGGCTGAATCACACCACACAACATTCCTTAGCTAATCAGCATTGCTACAGCCACAATCTCCCCTCCCTTTAGTGTAGCAACGCCTCTGTAACCAGGGCAACCAAAACATTAAAAAGAGGGGTACGCGGAGTAAGGACTCAGAATTGATGGAGATTGTAACTGAGTTTCCTTTCTATGTCGTTCTCCTCGCGAGTAAACCTATCCTGGTTATCTTCTCCTCCTCTTTCCAGCGTGTGGTTTAATGTCTGATGGTACTTAGACCTGACACTGATCCAAACCAGACAGTGATGGAGGTGCAGAGGATGGACTGGATGATGGCAGTATAGAAGGTTTTCAGCAGCTCCTGTTGGTTTGCTGCATACACTACACTTCCCAGATGACCTCACTGCTCTGACAAGTGTAGGTGGTCAGGTTGCTTGATAAAGGCAGCGGACAGGAGATCAGAGAGAGACGGAAGAAAGAGAGCAGGAGGTGCTGGAGGTGGAAGGAGCTAAACAGCCACAGACAGAACGAAGCCATCCAAAAGGAAAATTACTTAAGAAAAAAGGAAGATGGACATGTTTTGTTGGGCATTTTCTTTGCATCCTAGAGGTGTTACAGGACCCTCCCCCTCCTATGGGAGTGTTGTCAGTTGGACTGAAGTGGGGCTTCTGCGTGGAAGAATAAACTGTCTGCATTTAATTCGTGTGATTCGCTTGTTTTTCATTTTTTTACACTCCACCAGCCTTACCTGCCTGGGTCACCATTATGAATATTTAGTCATTTAGTCAGTGTTTCTTTTTTATTACAATAAAAAAAAATATATATTCAAGGCAAGTTCTTTCCACAAAGGAGTTGAAATTCGGCCCGTTAAGGGTGCAGTCTGTTGTGCTACTTTGTATGAAGCATCACTGTACACAAGACCATTTATAAAGATCAGGTTTTGTCATCGTGAAGTTCAACCTGGGCTGCGGAGAAACAGTGCATTTTAACTGATGTTATTGTGTGTCAATTATAACAACATAGACCAGGGGTCACCAACCTTTTTTAAACCGAGAGCTACTTCCTGGGTACTGATTAAGGCAATGGGCTACCAGTTTGACACAGACTTCTGAAATAGCCAATTTGCTCAATTTGGCTTTTACTATGTGTTATTATTGTCATTTCCAGTTCACATGTAAGTGTGATTTTAACAAGAATAGCAAAAATACAGTCAAACCTTGGATTTTGACCACAATCCGTTCCAGAAGGCGGTTCGAGAAGCGAATCGGTCGAATTCCGAATCAATTTTCCCATTACAAATAATGAAACATTTTTTAATCCGTTTCAAGACAAAAAAAAACCCCGCCTTTTATAAGCATCTTTTCATTTGCGCATATTTGTCCGATCGCGCAACTGCAGCGCACCACCGAACGCGCAACCATAGCGTGTCGCCCACCGCCCAACTGCACCGCGCTCGTCGCATTATTGTGACTGAGCCGTCACTGAAATCTACAAAATATTTTTAAAGTCCTGATGTACTTTCCAAAATTTAAGTGGACCTAAGTGTGCAGGGAGCTTAATTTTGTCCGATCGTGCAACTGCAGTGACCGCCAAACGCGCAACAGTAGCGCGTCGCCGACCACGCAACTGCACCGCGCTGGTCGTATTATTGTGACAGAGCCGTCGCTAAAATTTTGAAAATATTCCTATAATAGTCCTGATGTACTGTACAAAATTTAAGTGGACCTCAGTGCGCAGGAAGCTTCATTTGGTCCAATCGCACAACCGCAGGGCGCCCGACGCTCACTGTCGCATTGCTTTAAGAGCGTCTTTGTGTTTTAGGATGGCTATACTGCTCCCACTTGCTTTCTTTGCAGGAATGATTAGGGGTTAATACAATCCTCAAAGTATCGAAAATACAATAACAACGGAGTCAGTCGGCATCCGAGCCACGCGGTCGGGTTTTCTCGGGTCCTCCCGGCTCATCTCGCGATGTTCGCCCTCCGAATTTTGTTCGACAACCGAAGCAAAAAAATGTCGAATTTTTTGTTAGAATTCTGATTTGTTCGAGAACCAGGACGTTCGAAAGCCGAGGTTTGATTGTAAAATAAAAAGATGCAGCTCACTGACAAGTGCTGCTATTTGAGCTAATTTTAGCACAGTCCTGCGGGCGACTCATGCGGTCCTCACGGGCGACCTGGTGCCCGCGGGCAACGTTGGTGACCCCTGACATAGACTATCATGATAATTAACATAGACTAATAGACTATAATGAATAAACTATACATTCAAAATAGCAATATGAAATGTAATATGTGATGGCATGGGGCAGGAAACTGCGAGGACATCTTTGTTATCTAGATAGATATCCGTAGATATCTGTCATGGAGGGGACAGGGGCATTAATAATTTTACTGTTGATGTTGATGCTGTGGTATATGGTTTTAGTTGCTTCGCTGGTCTCCAAAAAACACTCGGTGGTCGGTGGCTGTTTCCAGACAAATAAGCACTTCAGGGACCACGGCTGATTGGGAAAAGATTTTATTCAACCGATGTCAGAGTGAAGTCTTTCCAAAAAGTTGAGTGGCCCAAGGCATGGATGTAAAAAAGCCCCCCAACCCCTGTCAGGCCCGTATCTTTTATACCTGGCAAGGAGCTGATGTCATGGCTTTGCGCACCAACTGCGGTTTTCAATCCACTAGTTTACTTCAGTCCTAAAAAGGAGATCTTGACCAGCGCTGTTGGTGATGGACGACAACAGCCACTTTACCTTATTATAGGATTGCACACATTGCTGAAACTGAATTCTCCCTGACCAGCAAATATAGAATAGAATCGTGTCACTGACGCCAGGTGGACATTCTAAGGCCACCTACAGGAATAGAGAGGGAATTCCAAATTACACTTCATTGCAAATCACAGTCTGTTCGAACGACTCCTCTCCGGACAGCGTTACAGAGCGCTGTACGCCAAAACCAGCAGACACAGACACAGCTTCTTTCTCCAGGCTGCTGCGCTGATAAACTCACTCACAGTCTCAGAGACATCACTGGGCAATAATATCCTGTTCTTGCGACTTAAATCTTGTTAGTCATGTTGTTAGTCACTTAAATGTTGTACAGAGGCTGAGATCAACCGGAGTCAAATTCTTTGTTTGGCATGCACAAACTTGGCCAATAAAGCTAATTCTGAAATATTCATTTTTGATAAAGGCTTATTTATCTATGAAATCTCTTCATCCATCTGCCCTAGTGTGGCTGTAGAAATTAAATAGAAATTGCAAAAGGAAAACTCAATCCCTGGCCGCCCACTCCCCTCTCCAGGTAAGGTGTCTACTAAGCTACCACATTGATTGGGTAATGTGCAATGAAATGTACTGAACTTGACAACTACTTGTCTGCTTCATATTGTCATCGTTTTAGCGATTGATTTGACCCACATGCAGACCAACTCAGACATCCAGAATGAGTGAGGAGTGTTTATTGGAGGTGCTGCGGTGGAGGTAGAGCGGGATGATGGAGCATGGAGCAGGGCAGCAGTGGCAGAGCGTGAGGAGTTCAGCCGGAACGGGGTGGATCTTGGCGGTGATCGGTGGAGGGAACTGGAGGAACTGAAGAACGTGGCGTTGATGAGCAGGAAGAGAGCTATGAGCGAGATCAATGAGCTAGAGGCGCAACCGTGGAGGTGATCACACTGAAGGGACACTCAGGCGACGAGCAGTTGACAGCATGCTCCTTAAGAGCTGATGAGTTGCACCTGGGCCCTCTGCACTCTGCCACTCTGCTCACAGTTGCTCCCTGTGGACAAAAGAAGTATGCCACCCCGGACCCTGACACATATATCAACAAATTTACTAAATTAATATGTTTTGTAAGCTTATTTTGTACATTAAAAGCGATTCTAAATAACACCCCCTTACCAAAAAATAGTGTTTAACACAAACAACTTATAACTGTTTAACCCTTGTGTGTGTTTTCAATAAAAATAAACAAATATCAAGAATAATTATTTGCTCGACTAGATCGTAAATTTATTCCTTTGCAATAAAGTAAATTTAAAAAATGTTTTTAAAAAAAGGAAAGTGGGCGGAATAGATTCTGGTGGGCTGGACTGTTTCTGGAGCAGCTCCACCCAGTTGTTCTGCAGCGAGCTCTCAGCTATTCCACCTGTTCAAATTCGCCACGCCTTATGTGGACCAGGGAGGCGGAGCTTCATGGGCTGCGAAGGACGCAGCTTGCAAATTTGAACGCAGCTTTTGACTTGACTTTTGACATAGCTGTATCTGAACTGTGTTGTTCTTCTTTCAGAAAGACCAGACGTTTGTTTTTGAAAAACGAGCTTGCGCTCCAGCTTTATTTTTTGCACACCGTTATCAACCCGGAAGTCTCCTTCTCATTCTCTTTTGCTGACTTAAACATCACTGATAATCATGGAAACCAATGGCGGGCCGTGCATTTCACACCTAGGCCTACAGTAGAGCATCACAGAGAATCAATCCAACCCTCAATAACTATTTCATGGCGATAAAACCTCTACTGCAGGTACAGCTGCGACACATAAAAAAAATCATAAAAAATAACCTGATAAAATTGCAATATTATTTAGGAATATAGCAACATTTTACTCACCAAAAATCCTGATTATTTTTACACAAAATCCATCCTCCTTTCTTTACTCAAGAAGATTTCAATTACTCTGTTGTGCAGATTATCCGTTCGTTTCAGTTCCATGAAGAAGTCCTTTTCTATCGCCATCAAAGCTAATGCTGAAAGTCGAGCCTGCCCTGTCGTATTTCTGGCATAAGTTTTAATTCACTTTAAGGCTGAAAATGTCCGTTCAACACAAGCGGTGGGCACGGGGATGGTCAACGTTGATCAGAGGCAAATAAGCACTCCCAGCAATACGATTTGCAGCGTTCCTCGGAGCCTGTGAGCGAGGAGTACCGCTCGTAGTTAGTGGACTGAAAAATCCTTGTGACAGGCTTGCTAGTGGAGAGAGAGCAACAGCAATGTGTGCATATTTTGTTAGTTTAGACCAGTGTTTCCCAACCTTTTTTCAATTACGGCACACCTTTTCATTGGAAAAAATCTCGCGGCACACCGCCAACAAAAAACTGTTAAGCTCCTATATTAAAATCTGTTATATTACAACGAAACACGTACAGTCCTATTCCTATATATGTATGGAGAGCGTAATAATTTAATAGAAATAAATACTAAATATTCTTTAAATTGTATTCCTTTTTTTAAATAAAAGTAACAGTTTTTTAAAAAGGTTTTAGACGGTGTAAGAAATAAACTATTTAAAGTGATTGTGATTAAAATAAAAGAATCAACGTGATTTTGTTTACTGTTTTAGACTAGTCTATAAATATTGCAACAATAAGAACAAAGTCACGTTTAAAGACGCTCTGCTGTTCTGACAGCAGCTGAGTGGCTATCACAGTCGAGGAATCTCGACTTGACTGCTTATTTTACGTATGTGAAAAATAACCAATCCAGGTTCCCCGGTTGAACTGCATGCTCTGATTTCCATTGGACAACAAACGCACCACAACCGTCATAGTGTCTGTCACTGTTAGCAAAAGCACACAGCAACACACACATAAACTGAATATGTGCCGATGCAATACAATCAGATCGACACAATATGAAATCTCAAGATTCTCCAATTCTCCACACATGCACGATTAGCAAGTGGCTGACCAGGCCTTGCGCGAACTGGCCAGTGGTTTGGCGATCCTGTTTACAATGCGCTCCGTAATTAATATTGGACAATCCCACGGCACAGCTGAACGTCTCTCACGGCACACCAGTGTGCCGCGGCACAGTGGTTGGGAAACACTGGTTTAGACAATCTCATAATACGTTTAAATGTTCATGTGTGCAAATCTTCTCATTATTTTATATAAACATAACTCAATCAGAACACGAATACAACACACAGAACTGTATAAACACACACACAAACACGCACACGCACACACACACACACAAGGGGGTTACGCCCCCAAACTCACAGATACCAAATGGTCATGTGACATTTTCCCGCCTTGTCCGGACAGTATAAAACAAGCTGACCTGGAGAAGGAAGCTCTTGCCAATAAAGAACCAACTCTATACTCCACATCTATGTTTTTCCTGGCTCAACAACGGACATGGCTCACAATACGCAACATTAGCTTCGGAGTTGCCCGACCTTGCTTAACAATGTCCCGCTTTTCTTGAAAAGTCTGTCTTAAAAATGGCTTTGCCAGTATAGCTGCAACCAATTCCATTTCTTCTCTTCCTTCAGCTATTGTGGGTTGACAAAACAGCTATTAAATCAACACAACAATATCTTTGCTTGTGCAGCTCGCTACAGATGCAGTTTGCTAGTGTGGTGACTTGTCTTTGTTGCTCCGCTAGTCTCCAAAAAACACTTGGTGGAAGATGGCTGGCCCAGAAAAAGAAAACCTCAGTGACATACGGCTGATTGGGAAAAGATTTTATTCAACCGAGGTCAGAGTGAAGTTTCTCCAAATATTCGAGTGGCCCAAAAGCAAAGATGTTAGCTGCTCTCTCTCGTCTGCCTGGCATCGCATCTTTAATACCTGGCGAGACTCATAATCTCATCGCTTTGAATAACAGCTGCGGTTCGAGTCTCAGTATACTTGTTGTTTCCTAAAAGGCCATCTACTCGGTTCTTTTCTGGTCACGGACAACTGGCCCTTCTATATTCTAAGTACTTATACATTACTGAAACTAAACCTCCCTGTCCAGCACAAATAACCTATATGTAATCTCACTGCTAACGGCCCGGCCTTCTAGGGCAACATACAGAGACGCATGCAGGACAAAATTTACAACACTAGCTGTTAGGGTTTTCTGGTTAGTTTTATCCTATGATTATGTTGGAATGTAACCTGTAATAATTAAACTCGCTTGTCCTGTCTTAACAAAAGTAGTAGAACAAAGTGCTAAGATCTTTTGAACTGATTGACTAGCTGCAGAGGAAGCAACCAAAGTGTTTTGTTCACACAACATCGTGAAGGACCCCCTGCTGTGCTTTGATCAGCCAGGGGCTTCGGCCATTTGCCCACTCTCAACCCCCACTCTGTTTCTCTTAATAAATATCCCCTCGCAGGAACAAGGGTTCAGACTTCATTCTGGAGTGAGTGAACTCTCCACCTGCAGGTGTCAAAAAGGACTTACTTGTCTCCGTGTGGTTCTTGCAAGATATTGTTTGAGTGAACAAATCTCTAACACTAGCTCTGGCTAGTACTAGTACAGTGGAGCCTCGGTTTTCGAACGTTCCGGTTCTCGAACAAATCGGTATTCGAACAAAAAATTCGAGATTTTTTTGCTTCGGATGTCGGACGAAATTCGGTTGTCGAACCTCGCGAGCTGAGCCGAGAGGACCCGTAAGCCAAATGACTCCGTTCGTTATTACATTCTCGTTACTCTGAGGATTGCATCAACTCTGATCATGCCTTTAAAGGAAGCACGTGGAAGCAGTAAAGCCATCCTAAAACACAAAGACGCTCCTAAAGCAATGCGACACTGAGCGCCCGGCGCGCTGCGGTTGCGCGATCCGACCAAATTGAGCTCCCTGCGCACTGAGGTCCACTTAAAATTTATTTTCTAAATTTAAGCGACGGCTCTGTCACAATAATGCAACCAGCGCGGTGTAGTTGCGCGGTCGGCGGCGCGCTACGGTTGCGCGTTCGACGGTGTGCTGCAGTTGCACGATCGGACAAAATTAAGCTCCCTGCGCACTGATGTCCACTTAAATTTTGGAAAGTACATCAGGACTTTAAAAATATTTTCTAAGTTTCAGCGACAGCTCTGTCACAATAAAACGACCAGCGCGGTGCAGTTGCACGGTCGGCGACTTGCTACGGTTGCGCGTTCGGCGGTGCCCTGCAGTTGCGCGATCAGACAAAAATGCGCAAATGAGAAAATGCTTAAAAACAAGGCGGTTTTTTTTTTCTTTTTTTAGTCTTGGAATGGACAAAATGTTTTCCTATTATTTGTAATGGGAAAAATAGATTCGGAATTCGACCGATTCACTTCTCGAACCGCCTTCTGGAACGTATTTTGGTCGAAAACCAAGGTTTGACTGTATTTTTGTTATTCTTGTTAAAATCACACATGTGAACTGGAAATGACAATAATAACACATAGTAAAAGCTAAATTGAGCAAATTGGCTATTTCAGAAGTGTGTGTCAAACTGGTAGCCCTTTGCCTTAATCAGTACCCAGGAAGTAGCTCTCGGGCTAAGAAAGGTTGGTGACCCCTGGCCGACACCATCAGTGACTCCCGAGTCGATCGATCTCAATACCCCTGGGGATCGCTGATGATGTAGGGGCACACGCCTGTCTTGTGCAGGCACTGAATTCGTTTCCCGCATTGACACTGCGCGCGTGTGTGACGATCTGAACACCTGACCTGACGTTTTTTTTTTTAACAATCTTTATTGAACATGTTGCGTTACATTTACATAATAATTTGTTGAAAAAAACAACCAACCAACCAACCAACCAACCAACCAACCAACCAACCAAACAAACAAACAAACAAACAAACAAACAAACAAACAAACAAACAAACAAACAAACAAACAAACAGTAAATTTTCCAGTAAAAAGCAAATTCAAAGTCAACAAAATCAATAATAAGTCGGAATACATCTTTCCAAAATGTGTTAGTATAGGCCCTATACTATAGGGGGCATTGCCAGAACAGATTAACCAAAGTTTTAGGGGATAGTCCACAAAACAATGAACAAATATCTTTCTTGAATTTAAGAAGATAATGCTTCGTTGGATAGTACCACCCGAGATGCAGTACGTACACCGGAAAAATAAAGATGAAGACGAAAGAAGATAAACTGGAGGGTAGCTGCGCGTGCGTGTGTGTGGGGAAAAAAAAAGGGAAAGACTTGGTCGCGCAAAGGTGACGCATACTGTTAGCCCCTAAACCAGACATGGCGGCGCTTCTGCGAGCAATACGCGCAGGAAGGGCATTTCGCGGCCTGTGTAGCGGTAACTACTTTATTTTTTAGTATATGCGTGATTAAAACAGAACTCGTAAGTAAATAGTATTCCTTGCGTTATTCTCGTGCGGAGTCCAAAGCTGACGCTAGCCAAATAAGCCGAGTCATTTTAGCTGATAGTGAAGGACAGACTTAGCTAACGTAAACGTTGTTGTGCTTCGAAGCGTAGTTTTTTGTATGTATGTATGTCTGTCTGTCTGTCTGTCTGTCTGTCTGTCTGCCTGCCTGCCTGCCTGCCTGCCTGCCTGCCTGCCTGCCTGCCTGCCTGCCTGCCTGCCTGCCTGCCTGCCTGCCTGCCTGCCTGCCTGCCTGCCTGCCTGCCTGCCTGTCTGTCTGTCTGTCTGTCTGTCTGTCTGTATGTATGTATGTATGTATGTATGTATATGGATGGATGGATGGATATATTGAATTTATTATTTAACAGGAATTTCATAATAGCAGACGTTGGCAATCACATCGTGCTTAGGTCTCTTTTAAATAAATCGTTTATAGTTAAATGACAGCATTGCTTCTTGCAGTTGTGACGGCACCAACATCAAAACTGCAGCATCACAGTCTTGAAAGAGACTTCCACTATGCCCAGTGGCTTCAGGATGAATACAAATCAAACAAATACACACATTCTGCTGGGCATGATCTAGCAGCTTCAAAAGAAGACTCAACAGCTAACCCAGGAGCAGATGAGTTTACCAAGCCAAGAACTAGGTAAGTACTGCAAAAGCTAATCATGTAAAATGTTCATGCTAAAGCATGTTGCGGGATGTCTATGCATTAAATTACTCCTCTTATTATTATTATTATTATTATTATTATTATTATTAGTAGTAGTAGTAGTAGTAGTAGTAGTAGTAGTAGTAGTAGTAGTAGTATTGTTCTTACTGAATTTTGTTTGTGGTTATGGAATTTCTTTGAGAGAGAGAAAGAATTATTCCCTGTTTGTACGCAAGTTACCAGGACCAGGGTGAGGAGTATGAAACAGAGGAACAACTTCAAAGTAAAGTCCTAAATGCTGCTCTGGAATTTGTCCCACAGCATGGCTGGACCATGGATTCAATTGCGGCTGGTGCTGAGGTGAGACACGGTCAAATGACAAATGTAGGTGTTTTTTACCTTCCCACAGTTAAAATTTAATCCCTGAATTTGAAGGGGTGTGATTAGAGATGGGAATTGATAAGATTTTTATTATTTTGATTCTTTTTATCGATTTTCTTAACAGTTTTCATTTGAGAAAAAAAGAAGCACATAAACGATTATGATCATTTTGTTCTAGATATTACAACTTTGTGTAAAGATGACTGAATGAATCATCTACTGAAAATCTGGGGCTTCTACAGTGGCAAATGGGTGCAAGCCTTTAACAACAAACTTTGTCACTGCACGATGACATTCCTCAGGCTTTTCCTTCAACATTTTGCTGCTCCCTGCCTCCGTGAATGCATAAGCTTGAGGTACAGTGCTGCTGGCGTCTGAACCAGTCAGACGATGTCTCACGTCATCTAAAAAAAAATAACATGAGATGTGATTTGCATGGCAGATTTTGCAATTATAGAAATAGAACTAGCATGAAAAGCAGTATTAGTTATCACCAGTAAAACTGCACGTCGAGCTTAGGCTAATGTTGCTGCTGGTGCTAGGTTGTTGACTGACCCTCCGCAGTGGATCAAACATGCGTGTACAAATGCTTTTGCATATTAGAGGTATTTCCTCCCTTTGTTGAAATTTCAACATTGCAAGTACTGCACGTTGCTCTAATCTCGTACTTCTTAGCGAAATGTAATTAAACTTTGGAGCCCTTCTGCCTCATAGGCGCTGTTAGAGTGGTGCTCACTCTAATTTATTTTGCAAGAACCACACGGGAGACAGTATGCCCTTTAAGCACTTGCAAATGGAGAATTTGCTCGTTACTGTAGGTACAGCAACGTTCGAACAAAGTCAGCCTTTGGTCTCTTGCAAGAACATATTTATTGAGAACAAGTAGGGTGGGGGTGACATTGGACATGTTTGGTGGTCACCTCAGCAACTGGTTAATCAGTGCAGAGGGTCCCAGCTCATTGTTTTCCAAGGTCGTGGAAACAGGAACTAGTGGAGTATTTTAGATGACTAACTAAGCAAGAATGTTTCCACACCATTTGGAAAGTTTCAACAACTGAATGGTTAAACTTTTCAGAGTCAAGGAAAGGTAAAAGGTTTAAACAAAGTTATTATATCTAGTCTACATTCCAACATAATCATACGATCAAGATAATCTGTAAACCCTAACATATCCCTCCTGTTTATCATATGATTATGCCAACCCCGATCAATCAAACATAAGTAAGAAAACACAATGAAGAATCGTAAAAATAATAATAAAAAAGATCAATAAAAAACAGACATGATAGGGGACGGGTTGGGGATCGTGAAGGGTGATACATGATAAAAACAACAACGACAGCAATAATTTCCAGTGAAGATGAGGTTTTTCCTCAATACTCTAGTCCAATTTTTGTGTGTGAGTGAAAAACCTGCGGCAAGATGTTTTAATGCAGGAAAAGTCTCACACGGTCCCCATGCCTTAGGCGACCAGAATGCTATCAATAAAAAAATAAAAAGAAAAACACAGAAACAGTACATCATTGTATCCATCACTTGTGAGGCATTTTTGATACTCAAATCATCAAGTTTCTGTAAAACATGCACGGCTAAACAGCATCATCGCAATCATCTTTCCGCAGCGCGTCATAGTCAGCACATTTGACATCTCTGATATGTTGTATTTGCACCTGTGCCATGGTAGAAGACAAAGATCTTGATACAGCAGACTTCAAACACGGGACAACACAGGTTGCAAATAAGCACAATAACACCACCACAACAAGCACAGGAGTCACAAATTTCAACAGCAGTTGCCACCAGTTGCCAGAGAATAGAAATCCCATTGATGTGGGACTTTGTCTTTTGACATGGCCTGCTGTAAGTTCTTCAGTGAATTCATGGCGTCGTTGATGTGTGTGTTATTTTCTCCTGGTATGTATGTGCAACAGGAAGTCCCAATAATGTGGCACATGCCACCTTGCACTGCAGTCATCAAGTCCAGAACCATCCTGTTTTGCAAGACCATTAGCCTAATAGCCTGAATCTCTCTGTTTTGTCCATCATTGACTTGCAGTGAGAGATTCACAAAGGATCTAAAACGATAGTTCAGTGTCCAACTCGCAGGGACATTCGCACCCCAGACGGGGTAACGTGGTTCAAAGGTTGCAACAGCCCTTCGTCGATGTCCAGGAGAGTTGTGTGCTGTCGTCAGGTGATGATGTTGTATCCTGTAGGTGTGGTTGGTCACCCACACTGGTGCACACACTCCTGTCCAGTTGGCGGGCAGCATCGGATAAACCTTGTGTCCACAAAGCCACCAGCCATTCTGTATGAAGTAGGTTCCGTTTGATGGTGCAGCCATGTTGGTCGGAGAGCCCTCACCACCTGAAATGGCTCTCTTATCAGCGGTGATGTCCAAAGCTCCCATCCAGTTTCCTCCTGGAGAGCAGTCGTCGTTAATGCATTTGTGGGTCTCGTTACCTTGGATGTAACATGTGTAATTCACTCCAGCTGGTCTCTCTGTGCAGGCCACTTGCGGCAATGTTCGTCCTTTAACAGTCACATTGAGATTTGTTCAGAAAAGCTGATCACAGGTACCGTCTGGAAGTCAAGGGCGGGAAGGGTCGGCATCACTGACTGTGACAGCACGGTGTTGATATCCAACTTCTCCCATGGATGCCATACCTTTTGCTTCATTGACATTCATTGCTCTGGCCTCCAAGTGAACTTGTGTGGAGGAAGGGGGGGAGCTAGGAACACACAGCATCCCTCCTGTGTGTGGGATCACACAGTGAACTTAACATACTGGTACCAAGTGTTGGTTTCGTATGGGTGTATGACCAGTCCTCAAGGTTCTCATCTTTTTCCACGGTCAACATTGTCACTTGGTCTGTTCAGATGAGTCCATAGACCATAGCACGCTCCAACCACAACGCAGCAGAGGATCCACCTGGCATGAGGAGCCCCGTTGCTAGGATGACAGAGACACCGATATTTCCCATTGCCTAGTCAGAGTGGGGATCTTATGGATTCCATTCTTCACCAACATTGAGACGCCCCGCCCTAAACGACGAGGCCCCTTTGTAGTCAGACTTCTCCCCACTCCGAAAATGGGGTACAGCACTCTCTGCTCTCTGTAACGTCCAGTGGCTGAGGTGAAACTTCGCTGGGCCTTCCAGCAATGTTCAGTGCAGTGGGGGTAGTCAGCAAGACTTGGAATGGTTCCTCCCACCATGGCTGGCCCAGTTTGTCCTTTTTGACGACCTTTATGTCGTCTCAGTCTCCTGGGTTGGAGCAGTTGTTGACCTGTGGGGAAGAAAGATCAGGCGGCAGTAAATTTGCATTTGACACATCTTTCAGTTTGAGTGCTCTGATAATGCTTTCTGCCAAGGAATGTTCTTCGTCTGCTGTTTGCAACTCTTGTAGTCAATTTTATTGCCCTGTTGAACTGGGCAAATAGAAGTGTTTGCGGGAAGAGTTTGAGCACTTCCTAATGATTCCTCCTAACCAATGACCATTTATTACAGGGGCTATCACATTTATTGCCTCATGTTTTAAAGGAGATTCTCTGATCTTGGTTGGATTTGTACTGGGGTAATGGACATTAAAAGTCCTACATCAGATGGGCACTTTGTCCACAGTTTTTCAGGAAGCCCAGCCAATTCCCCCTCCTCCTTTTCATTCAAACAAGTGTTGATTAGCCAGGCAAGTGCATAAGTGCGTATTAACAGCTCCACCACTTCCTCATGGCTTATTTAGTCACTTTTCAATCATCTTCCGATTGCTTCAAGCAAAAGTCTGAAAAGCTTGAGAAAATTTTAACTTAATGGTATGACGCCAAATGTATTAGAGAATCCATATGTCGTAAAGTGTTTTTTATTATTACTATCTTTCACTATCTGTCCTACTCCATCCCTCCTTCTGAGGCTTGGCAACGCCCATGCCTCACACTTTGTCAAACCTTTCTGGAAGATGTGTTCTTTACTACATGATTCTATCATCATTTAATTTGACTTTCTTTCCAAAACGCTTCTCAATTTCCCAGTTCACACATCTTCTGCATGTGTTACTGGTTCTCCAGTTTTTTCTCTAGTTAATTATCAATCCAAAAGCAACTTCTTTTTTGTTTTTTTTCTTAGCATTCAACTTGCTCAAAATCACTCTTTCTTCAAAGTCGCATTACTAATCTTCCATAGTAGTCTGCAACAACTTCAACCATTCAACCTGTATTTTCCTTTCATTCAGGCAATCATTCATCAATGCTCAATTGCATCTCACACAGTCTCCAAAAAGGAGTCTTTCTATCACATTGGTCCCAATTTATCCAAGCACTCCACACAACATTCATATACCATTTTCAACTCAAGGTTCCTGATAGAACAATCCACTAATCCAAAAAAAAATCAACAAAAAAAAAACTGCTGGCAAATTAATCAGAATTTTTTCTTTGTTTTTAAATTTAAAGAACTCAATCTCTCAGGTTTAGCTCACATATAGAAGTTTGTATAATCTTATAACACAACCAATCAATTATTCTTATTGAATGTAGCATTACAATGTCTTAATTCACAATTTTGCTTTTTCCAATTCCCGAAAGCATGTTCTGTCGTTTTTTTTCGAATTTCTCATGAGGGCTCGACACTAACATGGACTAGTGTGGATCAGTTTCTGCCCGCAAACAGGTTTCTCTCTTTTCCTCTCATTTTTATTTTTCAAAATTGTTTCTGTTTTGCGGTGCAAATTGGATAGACCAAAGTCTAGGAAAATTCTTTGCCCTAAAAGTTTAGCCAATTTTCATCATTTTAACACATGCACACACACATGCACAGCTCTTGCGCGCGAAAGGTAGGTCCCAGCACCAATGATTCGTCACAGGCTGGCCATATCCTGCAGTCGATCATGACCTGGTCCCTCCCACGCACATGAGGACAGCACATTCTAATTTTTTATTTATCTTTTAGAAGCAATTTGCATTTCTTTACCACTTGATTTGCGAATTTTAACTTTAGTGTGGACACAATTTGATCTCTGGTCATTTGTCATTGGGCATACAAACAGCATTGTCATACTTCTTGAATGGAAAGGAGCTCTAATAATCCATCCATCCATCCATCTTCTTCCGCTTATCCGGGGTCGGGTCGTGAGGGCAGCAGCTTCAGGATGGACTCCCAGACTTCCCTCTCCCCAGCCACTTCATCCAGCTCATCCCGGGGGACCCCAAGGCGTTCCCAGGCCAGCTGAGAGACATAGTCTCTCCAGCGTTTCCTGGGTCGTCCCCGGGGTCTCCTACCGGTGGGACATGCCCGGAACACCTCCCCAGGGAAGCGTCCAGGAGGCTGAGATGCCCGAGCCACCTCATCTGCCTCCTCTCAACGTGGAAGAGTAGCGACTCTACTCCGAGTCTCTCCCAGATGACCGAGCTTCTCACCCTATCTCTAAGGGAGAGCCCGGACATCCTGCGGTCGCTTGTATCCGGGATCTCGTTCTTTCGGTCACGACCCATAGCTCGTGACCATAGGTAAGGGTAGGAGCGTAAATTGACCGGTAAATTGAGAGCTTTGCCTTTTGGCTCAGCTCTTAAGCCCTTTGAGACTGTTTGTGATTTAGGGCTATACAAATAAACTTGACTTGACTTGACTTGACTTGACTCTCTCTTTAACACAACGGACCGGTACAGAGTCCGCATTACTGCCGATGCTGCACCGATCCGCCTGTCGATCTCACGCTCCATCCTCCCCTCACTCGTGAACAAGACCCCAAGATACTTGAACTCCTCCACTTGGGGCAGGATCTCATCCCCGATCCGGAGAGGGCATTCCACCCTTTTCCGATCGAGGACAACGGACTCGGATTTGGAGGTGCTGACCCTCATCCCGACCGCTTCACACTCGGCTGCGAACCGCTCCAGTGAGAGCTGGAGATCACGGCCTGAAGTAGCCAACAGCACCACGTCGTCTGCAAAAAATAGAGACGCGATGCTGAGGTCCCCAAACCGGACCCCCTCAACGCCTCGGCTGCGCCTACAAATTCTGTCCATATAGGTTATGAACAGAATCGGTGACAAAGGGCAGCCTTGGCGGAGTCCAACCCTCACTGGGAACGAATCCGACTTACTGCCAGAAATGCGGACCAAACTCTGGCATCGGTGATACAGGGACCGAACCGCCCTTATCAGTTGGCCCGGCACCCGTACTCCCGAAGCAACCTCCACAGAACCTCCCAAGGGACACGATCAAACGCCTTCTCCAAGTCCACGAAACACATGTGGACTGGTTGGGCGAACTCCCACGCACCCTCTAGGATCCTGCTGAGGGTGTGGAGCTGGTCCACTGTTCCACGGCCAGGACGAAAGTCACACTGCTCCTCCTGAATCCAAGGTTCGACCTCCAGACGGACCCTCCTCTCCAGCACCCCTGAATAGACCTTACCAGGGAAGCTGAGGAGTGTGATTCCTCTGTAATTGGAACACACCCTCTGGTCCCCCTTCTTAAAGAGGGGAACGACCACTCCAGTCTGCCAATCCAGAGGTACTGTCCCCGATGTCCACGCAATGTAGTAGAGGCGTGTCAGCCATGACATCAACATCCAGAGCCCTTAAGAAATCTCCGGGCGGATCTCATCCACCCGCGGGGCCTTGCCACCGAGGAGTTTTTTAACTACCTCAGTGACTTCAACCCCAGAGATTGGAGAGTCCATCTCAGAGTCTCCAGGCCCTGCTTCCACAATGGAAGGCGTGTTGGTGGAATTGAGGAGGTCTTCGAAGTATTCTCCCCACCGACTCACGACGTCCCGAGACGAGGTCAGCAGCACGCCATCCCCACTGTAAACAGTGTTGATGTTGCACTGCTTCCCCCTCCTGAGACGCCGGATGGTGGACCAGAATTTCCTCGAAGCCGTCCGGAAGTCATTCTCCATGGCCTCGACAAACTCCTCCCACGCCCGGGTTTATGCCGCAGCCACCGCCAAAGCCGCGTTCTGCTTAGCCATCCGGTACCTGTCAGCTGCCTCCAGAGTCCCGCAGGCCAGAACGGCCCGATAGGACTCCTTCAGCTTGACGGCATCCCTTACCGCCGGTGTCCACCAGGGGGTTCGGGGATTGCCGCCACGACAGGCACTAACGACCTTTTGGCCACAGCTCCGGTCGGCCGCCTCAACAATGGAGGCGTGGAACATGGTCCACTCGGACTCAATGTCCCCCGCCTCCCCCGGAACGTGTGAAAAGCTCTGCCGGAGGTGGGAGTTGAAGCTCTTCCTGACGGGATTCCGCCAGACGTTCCCAGCAGACCCTCACGGAGCGTTTGGGTCTGCCAGGTCGTACCGGCATCTTCCCCCACCATCGGAGCCAACCCACCACCAGGTGGTGATCAGTTGACAGCTCTGCCCCTCTCTTCATCCGAGTGTCCAAAACATGCGGCCGCAAATCCGATGACACGATTACAAAGTCGATCATCGAACTGCGGCCTAGGGTGTCCTGGTGCCAAGTGCACACATGGACACCCTTATGTTTGAACATGGTGTTCATTATTGAAAATCCGTGTCGAGTACAGAAGTCCAATAATAGAACACCACTCGGGTTCAGATCGGGGGGGGGGGCGTTCCTCCCAATCACGCCCTTCCAGGTCTCACTGTCATTGCCCACGTGAGCATTGAAGTCACCCAGTAGAACGATGGAGTCCCCAAAAGGAGTGCTCTCCAGCACTTCCTCCAGGGACCCCAAGAAGGCTGGGTACTCTGAGCTGCCGTTTGGTGCATAGACACAAACAACAGTCAGGACCCGTCAGCCCACCTGAAGACGGAGGGAGGCTACCTTCTCATTCACCGGGGTGAACCCCAATTTGCAGGCGCCCAGCCGGGGGGCAATAAGTATACCCACACCTGCTCGACGCCTCTCACCGTGGGCAACTCCAGAGTGGAAGAGAGTCCAGCCCCTCTAACCCTAACCCAAACTGTGCGCGGGGCTAGTCTGACTATATCTAGTCGGAACTTTTCTGCCTCACACATCAGTTCGGGCTCCTTTCCAGCCAGAGAGGTGACATTCCATGTCCCAAGAGCCAGCTTCCTCAGCCGGGGATCAGACCGCCAAGGTCCGTGCCTTTGGCCGCCGCCCAGCTCACACTGCACCTGACCCCTTTGGCCCCTCCCACAGGTGGTGAGCCCATGGGAAGGGGGACCCACGTTTCCTTTTCGGGCTGTGCCCGGCCGGGCCCCATGGGCGAAGGCCCGGCCACCAGACGCTTGCCTTCCAGCCCCGCCTCTAGGCCTGGCTCCAGGGGGGGGCCTGGTGACCCGCGTCCGGGCGAGGGAAAACGAAGTCCATATATTTTAGCTCTAATAATCTAAAATAAATTTCTAATACGTAATCTGACAATGTTTTGCTGTATGGACATCTATTATTTCTTTCTCTGTATGAGCATGAGCGGTCAAAGGGGACGAAGCTTGTCATGCTGAAAATTTGACTTTTTCTCTGCCTCCTCCTCCACCCTTTGATTGGTTTTGTTTTTCATGACGACACATTCTTGCCAAGTGTCCCCGTTTCCCACAGTTCCAACAGTCCAAATTTGATGTGGAGTTTGAATTAAATGGCGGCCTGCGGCCTTGTTGGCCTCTACCTCTTCCTCTGCCCCTTTGGGAACTTTGGAAGAAGACTGTTGTATCTTCATTGAGAATCTCAGGGGTCCCCAAACTTTTTCCTGTGAGGGCCACATAAGTTTTCCCTTCTCTAATGGGGGGCCGGTGTCAGTTTGTAACAGAAAAAGTGTGACGATCGTAGGGGTGCTTAAAAAATGTATTGTTTTCCAGAAAGCCACACATAACCAAATAACCCTTTCCAGGTTATTTACAGAAAGTCAGGAAATAAATAATAACACTATTAATGAAATAAATAATAACTAAATAACCCTCTCTGAGTTCTACACAGAAAAAAACAGGAAATAAATAACACTATTTATGAATTAAATAATAACTAAATAACTCTCTCTGGGTTCTTCATAGAAAAAAAAAGCCATGGAACATTAACTTTTTGTTGTGCCATGCACAATCTTAACAGATAAAAGTTAAGCTCAGTTGTCAGAGCAGAATCTCTCTGACACATATGAGCAGTCTCTTAAAGTTCTTGTGTTCCTTCCTTATAATCCTTTTGTAGATTCCAGTAGGCTTGTATACACCGCTGTTTGCAGCTCTCTCTCATCAACTTCCCTGTGAAAACCACAAAAGAAGCAGGTTGAGAAACTGAACTAAGTGATACAGCACCTACACAGCACAATACATTTCACTACCAGTATGGTTGTAAAGATGGCTTTTATCCCAGTAGATTTTATTATGATTATATTTGTTTATGCTCAGAATGACTCATTCAAGTCAGAAAAGTGAGCTTATCTATGTATGTTCATCAGTGTGAACTGTGGACCTGCATCTGGCTGGTGAGAAGTTGAATATCAGGTTCCATTCTAGTTACAGCCAGTGTCAAGCACTGATGCAAATGTTCATCTGTCAGTCTTGATCTCATCAGAGTTTTTAGCAGTTTCATGCGTTAAAAGGTTTTCTTGCAGATATACGTGCTGCCAAAAACTGTGGACATTTTCATTGCGTGTTTTTTGATGTTAGGGTACGTGTCGTTTGGGAGGGCGGCATAGAAGTCAATGAGACTGTTGGGCTTGAATGCGTCTTTCAGAACATCACAGTTCTGTAACTCAGCCAACTCAAACTGATATGAAGGCTGGGCTTCATCAATGTCGGCAACAAAGGGGTTCTGAAAAAGATGGATTTCTTTTGCATGAACACGTAGTTCACTGAATCGCACACCGAACTCCGCCTTCAGCATTTCCAGTGCTTCCACGCACTTTTCAGCTGGGAACGGGACCGCTGGGTTCTCTGTCGACAGCTTTTGGGTAGCAGGGAGATGGACGAAGTTGCGCTTTTTCACTTGTTCCAAAAGCAGCGCTAATTTCACCTCAAATGCTTTTATGTGTGAATACATGTCGCAAATGAGTTTCCCCCCGCCTTGTAGCTGCAAGTTAAGGCTGTTAAGTATTTCTGTCACGTCTGTTAAAAATGCGAGGTGCCATTTCCATTCTGTGTCGATCAGCTCTGGGACCGTTTTGTCTTTTAAATGAAGAAATGCGTTAATTTCGGGTAGCAGCTCATAAAAACGCCTCAAAACTCTGCCCCGGCTCAGCCATCGGACCTCTGTGTAGTACAGCACATTTCCGTGCGCAGACTCCAGTTCAGACAGAAATTCTTGGAACTGCCTGTGTTTAAGTCCCTTTGCTCTGATGAAGTTCATGCACAACACCACAACCTTCATTACAGAATCCCACGTCAACACTTTGCAGCACAGTGCTTGCTGGTGAATTAGGCAGTGGACTCGTAGCGGGGCGGTGAGACCCCTTTTTTCAAACTCCCGGTTCATGCGTCCTATTAGACCGCGAGTTTCGCCCACCATGCTAGGAGCCCCGTCAGTCGTGATGCTAGCCAGCTTTGACCAGTCCAGGTTCAACTCCTCCATGGTTTGGCACACTGTCAAAAAAATCCTCTCCCGTTGTAGTCCCTTTGAGACTTTGGAGGGCTGCCAGCTCCTCGCATATCTCAAAGTTTGCGCTAACTCCACGAATAAAAATGAGCAGTTGCGCTGTGTCCTGCACGTCCGTGCTCTCATCCAGTGCTAATGAAAAAAAGTCAAATTCTTTCGTCTTCTGCTGCAGCTGGGCATATACATTACTCCTGATTTCTTCAACGCGTCTGGTGATTGTACTCGCCGACAGACTTACGGCATTAAATACATCTTTCTTCTCGGGACACACCTCCTCCGCGACAGCATCCATACATTTCTTAACAAACTCTCCGTCAGTGAAAGACTTACCGCTGCTTGCTATCAGTTGAGCAACCCGAAAGCTGGCCCGAACGGATGCCTGGTTCAGCTGAGCTTGGCGTACAAATGTATTCTGCTGAGATAGTAGTCCACTTTTTAGCTTTGAGAGTTTGTCTGCTCGTATTTGGCCTTGCAAGCTATCGGACTTGTCTTTGTGACGGGATTCATAGTGTCGGCGAAGATTGTATTCTTTGAAAACCGCCACCGTCTCTTGACAGATGAGACAAACAGCCTTTTCTTTGCATTGAACAAAAAAAAAAATGTTTGTCCACTGCAGGTTAAATACCCTGCATTCTGAATCAATTTTTCTCTTACCTAACTTTTTCGCCATTATTCCGTTCTCTCTTTGACAGAGCAGGGCCTAGGATTTTTTTTCTGGAGGCCAAATAGGAAAAAAAATCAGCGTCTCTGGTATTGTTCAGAGGGCCGGGCCAAATGTGCTGGCGGGCCGTAGTTTGGTGACCAATGATTTAGATCATTATCCGCATCATCTAGATGAAATACATCAGCAATTTTGCCTTTCTCAATCACTTTGTCAGCGTCTCTGGCCCACTGCATGGTTGTTGTAACACAAGCAGTGTCCGCTTCCACCAAGTGTTTCCTCACCCAGTTGCCTAATTCAGGAGGGAAACCAGTGAGGAGTGCATTTTTAAGATGTTGCTGATAAGCACTCTCTGCTGCATCATTGAATGGGATGCCACTGTGCAACCTAAATTCTTTTTCAAATCTTAATTGAATGGCGGCCTCATCACTTTTTATCTTTCTGTTTTTTGT
Organism: Syngnathus floridae; assembly: GCF_059516105.1. Lineage (NCBI taxonomy): Eukaryota > Metazoa > Chordata > Actinopteri > Syngnathiformes > Syngnathidae > Syngnathus > Syngnathus floridae. Next base: position 1,389,464 of record NC_142418.1, on the reverse strand, counting down.
CTTTTGAATTTGTTCTCTTCTGTCTTGTGAAGCTTTCAACCACACTCTAGCACAGTGGTTCCCAAACTTTTTCAGACTAGCGCCCCCTTGGCTCCCCAGTGAATTCCTAGCGCCCCCCCCCCAGGGGGGGCGGTACCGCCCACTTTGGGAACCACTGCTCTAGCACAATGCACTTCTCTCTCTATTCTTTCCTTTCTCAATCCCACACTCTCCTCCAAAAGTTTTACCACAACGTTTCACATTTCAACTTTCAACTTTCCTTGCACTCCATACTTTTTCTTCCACTTCGGCATGTATCGCATACAATTAGAAAATCTACTCGCCATGCACTTCTCATCTCCTTCAAGAGCTAGAGATTTACTGTTTTTATTTCCCATCTTAATTTAGTATTTTACGTTTAGACAATTTTTTTTCAATTTTTTTTCTTTGAGGATCCTCAATGCAGCCAAATACAGTCAATTTGTGTGTATTTCTCGATCTTCCCCACCCCTGTCATGAACCGCTCCATTCTGGATCACGTGGTACCGTGACATAGATGATAGGACTCCCCCCATTGTTTACCGATTGATAGCGCGAAGAACCACACATTTTCCTGGTGTTTTGTCTCCAATACGTCACATATAAATTTAGTTTACAAATTGGTGTTTAAACGTCTGTTCCACGATGGTGAAGGTTTGTGTTGGCAAATTTTGTAGCAATACACACAAAACCCACAGTTTACATCGTTTCCCAGCAACGGAATCTATACGACGACAATGGGTTCGTTTTGTCCAAACAAAACGAGCCGATTTTAAGTCAGTGATGCAGTTTAGTGGGGCCTTATCTGGTTCCAGCTCAGAGTATTGGCTGATCTTTCTGGTCATCTTTTCAAATTCTTGACAACATGAAGACTCCACAGCAGATGTCATCACAACACATTGTGTACATGAACACCTAGCAAAGTACAATTTAAAATGACACTTTCGAAGTACCCAAAGTTAAACTTACAAATGAAAAACCATAACAAATAAAACTTACACAAGAAGAGCCCTAAGGTGGCACTTGATAGCTGTCAGTGTCAAATGCAAAATGTAAACAAGGACCATGTGAAAATTACCGTATTTGCCGGTGTATAAGTCGACTCGGTGTATAAGTCGACCCTCTAAAATTCGACGGAAATTTACGATTTTATGATATATCCTTTGTATAAGTCGAGCTCAATTGTTGCATTATATTATACTTCAAAATTCAATCAGAAATATGCGAAATTTATTGACGAAATGTGTTCAAATTCCGGGAGGCCATGCGCATGCGCAGTGGCCGGAAATAGCTCCAGCAGAGCGGATCGGCTGTTTATAAGCACCGCGGAGGAGATCGCGGAGCCTCATTCGACTTCCAGCGGCCAGCGCACTCGCGCACGCCGCCCGGCACCACCGGGAGGCCGTGCACACGCGCCAAGTGGCCGGAAATAGCTCCCGCCGAGCGGATCGGCTCTTTATAAGCACCGCGGAGGAGATCGCGGAGCCTCATTCGACTTCCAGCAGCCGGCGAGCTCGCGCACGCTGCCCGGCACAGCCGGGAGGCCGTGCGCACACGCCGGGTGGCCGAAAATAGCTCCGGCCGAGCGGATCGGCACTTTATAAGCACCGTGGATGAAATCGCGAAGCCTCATTCGACTTCCAGCGGGCCGCGCACTTGCGCACGCCGCCCGGTTCAAATTTTGTAAGACCCAACGGCTCTTGCGCCATAACGAGTCCGCCTCGGCTGGTTCCCCATGTCAGCCGGAACAAGTGAAAATTCGGCCTCTTCCCCTGGAACTCTGGCCAAGTTTGGCGAATATTTTCTAAGTGCCAACGACTCAACCGCCGTAAAGTGTCCGCCTCGGCTGGTTCCCCATGTCGGCCACCACAAGTGAAAATTCGGCCTCTTCCCCTGGAAGTCTGGCCAAGTTTGGCAAATATTTTCAAAGTGCGAATGACTCAACCGCCGTAAAGTGTCCGCCTCGGCTGGTTCCCCGTGTCGGCCACCACAAGTGAAAATTCGGCCTCTTCCCCTGGAAGTCCGGCCAAGTTTGGCGAATATTTTCTAAGTGCCAACGACTCAACCGCCGTAAAGTGTCCGCCTCGGCTGGTTCCTCTGGTCGGCCAGAACAAGTGAAAATTCGGCCTCTTCCCCTGGAAGTCTGGCCAAGTTTGGCGAATATTTTCTAAGTGCCAACGACATTCACTTAGACATGTCGATTGAATGTTTACGTACCAGTAGTTATTGTCGTTGGTTGACGCGCGATGACTCGCACATTCGCTCAATACTCAGTACTTCCCCCTAGCAGTCATCGTCGCTGCCTGGCTTTCGATGTCCGTTATTGAGGTGAGAATATTTGAAATTGTTGCTGAGGATGCGTGTTAATGCGACGAACACTTTATAATGATTCAGTTTCTCGCTGTTTGATGAGCCTGACGGACGCACACCCGCGCACAATGAGATGCATGAGAAACGGCCTTGGTTACCATCACATTTGAAGCAATGAATACGAAGTTAAATTTTATGACTCGGTGTATAAGTCGAGGTCGATTTTTTTCGGTCGATTTTGGATCGAAAAAGGTCGACCAATACACCGGCAAATACGGTAGGTCAATGCAATCTCCGGTCAGAATATCGTATATTTTTCCAGTTTGCGCGTAGGTATTAACAAGTAGAATAGTTTTAAATTATTCACAATTATTTAGGCAGTTAATTATGGGATATTTTGTTACGAACCAGTCAGTATTTCCAAGCCGATCCGCATTTTCCTGACCATGGCCCTGCCCACGAACACGATGATCGCCATTTTCGGTTTGATTTTTTCCCGCTGGGGTACTTCTCACCGGTTCAAATTGGTACCCTTTTACCCCAGGAAAGAAATCATACTCTTCTTCATTTTCATCTGAAGGTGAAGAATCATCTGAGGGATATTCGTCAGACGACATTGCTTCCGCTGCTGTATCCGCCATTAGGTTTACATGGGCTAAGATGTAACTCGGCAACGCTTGGCGTCCTATAATCTACGTCACAGTCACTTCGGCAATTTCCAGGATGAACTTCAACGATCACATACAAACCATTGATTTTTCATCGATTACTCCTCAATTCGCAATTTTATTCAAAAATGAACAACAGTTTCCTAAAATACAAGTTCATCTTTATCGAATACATTTTGGGACCCCATAATGCCCTTTAAGGATTTCAACCTAAAGAGACACTACCAGACTAAACATGCTAACACATACGACAAGCTAACAGGGAGTGACCGTGCTGATAAAGTGAAGCAGCTACAAGCTGAACTGGCATCACAACAGCGATTCTTCACGCAAGGCTGTGAGTCAAAAGTAAATATTACTAAAGCAAGCTACGAAGTGGCCATGTTAATACTGTTGACGTTATGAACCTGTAGACGTGACACAAACTATTACTTTCTGAAAAATATTGTAAATGACGAGCAAAATTCGCTCGTTTTAATAATAACAGACAACTTTGCATTACTTCTAACTCTTGTTTAAAATGTTCATGAGGCAAAAATAATTTTAAACTCATGTAAATTTAAGGTATTTCATACAGTTTGTTCAATGTTATCTGACTCTTCAGATATAAATGAAAGGCAGAATTTGTGTTTTTAGATTTGTTCACATCTGCCTGAGTGGCTTATATTTGGTTATTTTGTCATTTGAAAAATAAAGACAATTGTGACAATGAAAATTGATTCATAACAGTGTGTATTTGCATTAAATTTTTGTCGTTAAAAAATGTCCGAAAAAACTATTGGCCCCCGGGCCCCTTCACTTTATTAAATCTGGCCCTCCTTGCAAAAGGTTTGGACACCCCTGCCCAAATGGAATTGTTAGCAAAATAGCAAACGTTTCCAATGAATTGGTAATGTGTGAATCGGTTCTCAACAAGAATCGGTTCTCAATTTCCTTTCCTTGGCGTGATTTGGGACAGAATGTTTATTCTTTTACTGCTTGGAAATGTAGGTCCGAATATTTTCCACCTGTCTGGAGCAGTCACTAGAATGACGAATGTACAGTGAGCCTTTGGAGGATGAATGCTTCACTGGCCTAATAAAATGAATGTATTTGAATTCCCCATAAAATACGGTTCAAAGTTTATCATTTAATATTTTTTTGAGTGCATTTTCACCTTTTCAGTTCACAGCCAATCTAATTTTCTTCTGAGCAAAAATGAAGTGACAGATTTCAGAGTGACTGTCAGGAAAATTTGACTTTTTGACACTGATTGTACCTACGGACTTTGTTCGCATGCATATTGCCGACTGAGACTGTCCCGGTTAAACTACTGCATTAGACTTTATTTTGGAGTCGGCCAGTCCTCCTTCAAGCATCAGGTGTTAGTCTAAAATGCTGCCACTCGCCTCCTAACTGGAGATCGTACGATAGCAAAACCCGGTAACACTTTATAATAATGCTTATAAAGCGTTAACAACACTTCATAAACAATGAACTAATGATGAACATAACATTTACGAATGTTTGTGAATGAGTAAGATATTGTTTGTTAATATTATATTATGTAAGTTGTTAATCATGAGTAAAACATTAGTAATGTATACTTTTGAAGCATTAACAAAACTTTGTTAACAATTAACTAATGGTGAACGTAACATTTACAAATGTTTGTAAATGAGTTAGATATTGTCTGTTAATAAAGTAATCCCTCGCTACATCGCGGTTCGTTTATTGCGGTTTCACTACATCACGGATTCTTTTTCCAAATTAAAAAAACTAAAATAATTCAAAATAAAACTTCTATTTTTGGGAATTATGGCACGAAAGTTGCCCACACGCCAGCAGAAGCAAGCCAGGGAGTGCCCACACAATTGCTGTGCGTATACTTATACTTTTTTATAAAAAAAATTGTTATAGTAATAAGAGTTCTTAAAACATATTTACAGTGTTGTACCTTGTTATAGAAAAATTGTTATAATAGTAAAAGAGTTCTAAAACCATACCGTATTGGCCCGAATATAAGACGACCCTGATTATAAGACGACCTCCTCTTTTTCAAGACTCAAGTTTGAAAAAAGACTTTTTGAACGCCAAATTTAATTTTTATACAGAAAATAATTACATCTGAAACAAATGATTATAACAATATATTCGAGAGAAAAAGCATGTTATTTTGCCTCGTTTAAATCAGGCAAAAACTGTCTATCACATCTTAATATCTGAACATTTAAATATGTAAACTAAAGTGCAATCACATTTGTAAATGAATGGCTTCTGGTTTTTGAAATGTAAATAAACCAATCTACTGTGATAAAACAACAAAATTGCAATCACTGCATTAACCATCAAAGTGAAGTCTAACTAACTGTAGTTTTGAAACAAATCTGAATAAGGAAAAACATTGCAATAAAATAATAATAATCGACCCCAAATTTTTTGTCTTCCGGGTTAGAGCAACGCTGGCGTCTGGATTGTTAACTGCCGCTTCTGGCCCGAACCGTGTCCGCTACTTATTTGTCTGCTATTTGTTTTGTTTTTCCTGTTTTAAGTGTGTCCATTTTTTCTTTTATTTTTCTTGCCTTTTCACCTGCCCACCGCGTATCTCTGCAGCTCTGCTCGCACCTCTCTGTTCCCGCTCCCTCGGACTAGGAGCTACGCGAGCCAGCTAGCCAAACCACCACCGGACCCTCCTACCTCCCGGTTCTGAGCCTGTAGCTGCTCGATCTTGGCTCGGCAAACAGCTTTAACCCAACTTTCTGGCCACTTGGCCGGTGTCCTCAGGGGGAGCACACGCTTGCTACGAGCTCGCCAGTCGTGGCTCGGCTGTGTGCCGCCATGACACACTGGGGCTTGCCGTTCGAGCGGGTGCAGTCGGGATCGACCAACACCACCACCCACCCCACCAACATCAGTACTTGGTCCACTGCTGCTTCCATGCATTTCACTGCCTACCAATTTCTAGCGAACCAGCTACTAGCCACTTCTAGCATTTTATCTGGATTATTCCCAGCTGCTGTCATGTCTCATCTCTTCCATGAACTATCACCTCTGCTACTCCAGGCTTCTGTTCCACCAACTTCTCGCCCAATTGTCTACACTGCTGCTGATCTTCATCACCTCAACTACAATCAACATCTCCCTGCTGCTGCTGCCTCAGCTGCCAGCAAGGCTGGGATCCTCCGCCGTCGCCGCTACATCCACCGTAGCTCTGGACTATCTTTTAACCGACATTGCCCTGATGGCTCACCCATCCCTTCTTTCTGGACTACCTCTCGCCCCCCCGTCACCCCCACCTCCCGTACTGCCAACCTCAACAATCTCCGCTCCCCCTCTCCTCCCGCTCCTTAATCCATCTCCCTCACGCTGCTGAACTGTCGCTCCCTCTCCAACAAATCACCAGTTATTTTTTAACTACTATTGGACAATAACTTGGATCTGCTCCTTCTCTGTGAAACATGGCAACAGCCCCTGGATTTTTTTACTCTCAACCAAGCCACTCCGTCCAACTACAGCTACATCGCCAAACCTCGCCTCTCTGGGCGAGGAGGTGGCATTGCTGTCCTCCATAAGCAGTCCCTACCCATCACTGAATTGGACCTCAACCTCCCATCTATTTCATCCTTTGAATATCTCGCTTTTTCCCTCCCCAACTCTACTACTGCTGTACTCATCTACTGCCCCCCAAAGTCACATCCGTCTTTTCTTTCTGAACTCTCTGAACTCCTCACCATCGTATCCTCAGTCTCCTATCGCCTCCTACTCATCGGTGACTTCCAACGTCCACATCGACCAGCCAACTGCTCCACTGACGTCCGACTTCATCTCCCTTCTGGACTGCTTCCATCTCACCCAGCACATCAACTTCCCCACCCACACCAAAGGCCACACCCTGGATATAATATGCTCCTCCTTTCCTCTCACATCCAACCCCCGTCCTCTCGCCTTTCCACTGTCAGATCATCTCTGTATCCTCTTCTCCGCCCCTCTACCCTCGCCTCATAATTCCACAAAACGCACCATCTCCTACAGCAACATCAAGATCATAAACCCAATCACGCTTTGCCAGCTCTTATCCTCGGCCCTTCCCTTCGACCCCACTTCTTCCTCCCCTGATGACCTCGCCACCATGCTCAACAACATCCTTTCTGACTCCCTTGATTCCCCAGCCCCCGGACAACTTCCTGTTACACTCATTAACTCTGCCCCTTGGTACACCCCGGAACTCCGCTCCATGAAACAAACTGGCCGTCAACTCGAACGTCTCCACAAAAGAACCCGCCTCACTGTCCATGCTGAAACCTTCAAACAACACATCTCCTCCTACCGTCATGTTCTTCTTGCTGCCAAATCTGCTTGATTCTCATCTCTCATTAATAACACCAACCGGAACCACCGCATACTGTTCTCCACCGTCAAAAAATTGCTCCGGCCACCAAGCCACCCTCCTCACCCGCCCTCTGTAACTCCTTCCTTGTCAACTTTAACAAAATCGACCAAATCAACAGTTCTCTGACCGACACCATCAATAACTCCTCCTCCCCCACCTCCCCCCCTTCCTGACCTCTCACCCTTCCCCTCTCTCACTGCCTTCTCCCTTCTCAACTCCTCCACCATTCTAGACATCATCACCGCATCCAAGACAACCACCTGGTCCTTCGACCCCCTTCCAACGACCTTAACTAAGGCCTGCCTCCCTGTCCTCCTCCCTCACCTCACCACCCTTTTTAACCCATTTCCACCCGTTAACCACAGTCTATAGGCTTGCAGCCATCACCCCTGTCCTCAAAAAGCCCACCTTGGACCCAGTCAACCTCTCCAACTACCGTCCCATCTCCGACCTTTCATTCCTTTCCAAAACCCTTGAACGCATTGTCTCTGCCCAACTCCACACCCATCTCCAGTCCAACAACCTCTATGAACCCTTCCAGTCCGGATTCCGCCCACTTCACAGCACCGAAACAGCTCTTGTTAAAGTCACCAACGATCTCCTCATTCCTGCAGACTCTGGTGCCCTCAACATCCTATTACTACTCGACATTAGCACAGCCTTTGACACTGTGAACCATTCCATCCTCCTTCAAAGGCTGTGCCAACTAGGTGTTGAGGGCACTGCACTTGACTGGCTCACCTCCTATCTCGCCAACAGAAACCAGTTCATCTCTCTCTCCGGCCACACATTCATCCTCTCCCCAGTTACACCGGGGGTCCCCCAAGGCTCAGTTCTTGGCCCCCTCCTATTCATCTGTTACCGCTTTCCCCTTGGTAATGTCATCTGCAAACTCAATCTGGACTTCCACTGCTATGCTGATGAGACCCAGATCTATATACGCACCACACCAACTCCCTCCCCTCACCCACTTTGAAACCTGCATCTCTACAATAAAAACATGGCTGACCCACAACTTTCTCAAACTCAACAGTGACAAAGCAGAGCTCCTCCTCATAGTCACTAAATCCTCCCTTAATAAAAGTGGATCCATCACACTCACCATTGACTCCTCAAGCATCACTCCCTCTGGCACACAACCTTGGCGTAATTTTCGACCCTACACTGTCCTTCCACCCTCATGTTAGCTCAGTTGTTAAGACCTCCTACTTCCACCTCCGACCCATCGCCAAAATCCGGCACTGCCTCTCTCTCCCTGCCGCTGAATCCCTCATCCACGCCTTCATCTCATCCCGGCTTGACTACTGCAACTACCTTCTCACTGGAATCACTGCTCACTCACTCCATAGACTTCAACTAGTCCAAAACTCTGCTGCCCGCCTCCTTACCCACACCCGGTCCCGTGAACACATCACTCCTGTTCTCCACTCTCTTCACTGGCGCCCCATTAAAGAGTGTATCATCTTTAAGATACTCCTCCTCACCTTCAAAGCCCTTCACCACCTGGCTCCCACTTACCTATCCGACCTCCTTGTCCCCTACTACCCCAACCGTCCCCTCCGATCCTCCAATACTTCACGTCTGACAGTCCCAAAATCTAAATTCAAATCCTTCGGTGACAGAGCCTTCTCCTGCACATCACCCCGACTCTGGAACTCTCTCCCTCAGTCTGTCTGTGACTCACCCACACTCCCCACATTTAAGTCCCGTCTCTCAAGCCTATAACCTCCCCTACCCATAACTGGTTTCCTCTTCTTAATTTTATCCCATTGTCTCTTCTCCCTCCCTTCCCATATGTCTTTGCCTTGTTCCCTGTAAGCATCTTTGGGTTTTTGAAAAGCGTTATACACATTTAATGAATTATTATTATTATTAATGCAAACTGCTACCGCTATTGTTGGGGAGCCTGAGGATGGTTATGATCTTCTCGCCCCCGGGTGTCAGTCAGAACACAGGAGGGAAGACGTGGTTCAGTTTAAATTGCTTTACTGAATTACTGACAAAAAAGTAACAGGCACTGTGGCTCATAGGGGCATACAGGCAAACTGGCAAAAGGGTATAGGCACATGTTTGGTCGTAAGGATGTGAGAGCAGGTGTGTGTAGTGTACATGGGTGAGTCTTTGGGTGTGTGAATGTGATTCTTGTGTGTGTGATTATTGTATGAAGCGTGTGAAGGGTGTGTGGTGTGTGTGTGTGTGTGATGTGTCTGTGTGCTTCTGCAACAGACAGAAATACAGCACGTAAGTCAATGCTCAACTTCTGACGTCACACAACACTAGTAGACGGCACACATTACATAACTAACTGCGCGTAACGGTTCCGCTATACTAAATAACCATAAATAAAATACTCTTGGCAACACACCAAACATAAGTCATCGAGACAATAAAATACATTTGCTGGCGACCGTTAGTTGCCGTGCCGCTGTATAACGGCTACTCGTACGATGCGAGGCAAACTTAAAGGAGCGCGCCGGAGCTGTCAATCAAACGGCGCGCACACAAAGCAAACCACGATCGGACAAACGGCACAACAGTGGACATTAGTAACAATGAAATGTAAATACTCACTTCGTGTCAAAGACGCAGACGATCACAGCAACATACTCAGTCGATACCAACAACCTTTAACTTACCGCTGCACACAAGTGAATGGGTATAGTGTCTAGACCCCGAATGTAAGACCACCCCCACTTTTCCAGTCTTATTTCAATGCAAAAAACCATCGTCTTATATTCAGGCCAGTACGGCATTTACAGTATGTACACTTGTACCTTGTTATAAAAAAATGTTATGATACTAAAAGCTGTTCTAAAAACATATTTACAGTATGTGTTAAGAATTCTCCGTGTTATGTCATTCAGTCGTGCTTTGATTTGGTGCTTTATTTTGAAGGCCGTTTTCAGGCGATACCACTTCCTGTTTCACGTTCGTGTACATACATGTTACAGTGGTACAGTAGTCATTGACGATGTAAGTGGGTCTCCTAACAAAAGAAATGAACGATCTCATATGTCTAACCTTTAGGACAATATAGTATTGGTCCAAATGTTGCTTTACATTCCTTTAAAAGTCCGTTTTTGCGTGTTAGGACGATCGCGAATTAGCATCTTTCCGCTAACTCGTTAGCCTGCCCAGTACTTCCTGCTAACATGTTACACGCACAAACGTATAATATTTATATTTTCAATATTTATACAAAAAATGCTGCATGTTAGTTATACTAAAAATGTAACATTTACATGTTTGAAACAGTTATTTAATGTTCTAATAATAAAATATGCAGTTAAATGGTTTCATATACATTTATTGACACACGAAAAATGTACAGATGAGCGGGTGACCCTACTTCGTGGATTTCACTTATCGCCGGTGGTTTTTGGAATCAATTATCCGCGATAAACGAGGGATTACTCAATTATATCATGTAAGTTGGTAATCATTAGTAAGACATAAATAAAGGGACCGTTATAAAGAATTAGTGTAGATTTACTAAATGATGATCAATTTATTAACAAAACATTTATAAATGTTTGTAAATGACATACAGTCAAACCTCGGTTTTCGAATGTCCCGGTTCTCGAACAAATCGGAATTCGAACGAAAAATTCGAGATTCTTTTGCTTCGGTTGTCGAATAAAATTCGGTGGTCGAACCTTGTGAGATGAGCCGAAAGGACCCGAGAAAACCCGACCGCACGGCCCGGATGCCAACTGACTTCGTTCGTTATTGTATTTTCGTTACTTTGAGGGTCGTATTAACCCCTAATCATGCCTCCAAAGGAAGCAAGTGGGAGCAGTAAAGCCATCCTAAAATACAAAGATGCTCTTAAAGCAATGCGACAGTGAGCGCCCGGCGCGCTGCGGTTGCGCGATCAGACCAAATCAAGCTCTCTGCGCACTGAGGTCCACTTAAATTTTGGAAAGTACATCAGGACTTTACAAATCCATGCCTGTTAGTACAGACATAAATTGGTCCATACCAATACCATCTATGTTACACATCCCTAGGCTTATAATGATTTAGCAAGATTCATAAATAATCATGTTGAACTGCACTGCCTGTGTCTGTGTCTGTATTGGTACTAGACATTAGGCCTCTCATCTGCTTCCACTGGTATGTTCTACAATGGAGCTGGAGACCTGGTCCTACATTTCATTGCTCAGTGTAATTCACAACTGGGAGAGACACTAGCTGAACAACAGAAGCAGGTCCAGTTGGGCCACGCAGAGTAAGTGCATGAAACAACACACACACGCACACACTAAAATCTATAATGATGTTCAAATGTAGTATTGTAATAATATAATAATGTAATAACTTTGGGTCAAAAATGCGGCTATATTAGATGACTATCTTGCAGACCAAAGAAGACTACTGACTTTCTAAGAGAAGCTATTGAGACTAGACTGAGGATGCACATCACCTACATAGAAACATGGCCACAGGTAAGGTGCATGTTATGACGTGTCGCAGCATGAATAAGCATAAGACCCGTGCACCTTTCTAATCAGAATTTTAGACCAAAAAATAAAAAACCTCCTCCTATTGCTCTCTCCTCAGGCGATGAGCATTCTTCTTCTGCCTTACAACATCCCAAAAAGTCTGGAACACCTTGCTACTCTTGTGGACGACATCTGGTACTATTCTGGAGACAGATCTACAGATGTGAGTGGGTCTGAGCTTATGCGTTGCTCTCAAACCTTTATATACCTGCTTGCTCCACCTTGTTTTTGGGTACTTGCATGTATTCATTTATTTATTTTTATTCCACAAAGAATTATGTTTCATATTTTTCAGTTATATGAAGCACCTTATCAAAAGGGTTTGTTTTTGTCACGGATGGAATGGAGCAGGGCGACCAAGTGCAGCTTGGACCAGGGTTTATTGGAGGAACTAAAAAGACAGACTCGGCAGACTGACATGACTTAACAAAACAATAACATGACTGACGGACTAACCGAAACAGACTTGAAAACTACAGGAACCAAAAAGACATGAAGCGTGACGACAACAACAATGATCCGATGGGGAGTGAGGGGCAGACAGGACTTAAATACATGACAGGTAACAAGAGGCAGGTGAAAATGATCACACTTAATCATGGGCACACAGGAGTGGAGGGGCGAGCACATAGGCACACAGACAGAAACTAAGACAATATGCACATAATAAGCCAACCGGGGAGGAGACGTGACAGTACCCCCCCCCACAAGGGACGGCCCCCGACGTCCCAAAATAAAAAAAAACACCACCCACGCGATGCACGGGGGGGGGGGGGGGGGAAGCACACCAGACCAAGTGACCTCACTTGTCCGTGGCAAAGTGAGAATCGGCAGCAGCAAAGTCTTATCCACGCACAGTGGCAAATGGGAAACAGCCGCAATCGGCGGCATTCGGAGAGTCCACGCCACAATCGGTGGCATTCGAGAGTTCACGCCGCAATCGGCGGCGTTCGGGGAAGTCAGGACCGTAATCGCCGGCATTCAGGGAGTCAGAACCACAATCTACGGCATTCAGGGAGTCTAAACCGCAATCGGCGGCATTCAGGGAGTCCAAACCGCAATCAGCGGTGTTCAGGGAAATCAGGACCGCAATCGGCGGCATTCAGGGAGTCAAAACCGCAATCGGCAGCATTCGGGGGAGTCTAAACCGCAATCGGCGGCATTCAGGGAGTAAGGACCGCAATCGGCGGCATTTGAAGGAGACAGGACTGCAATCGCCGGCATTCGGGGGCGTTTAAACCGCAATCGGTAGCATTCAGGGAGGCTAAACCGCAATCTGTGGCATTCAGGTAGGCTAAACCATGATCGGCGCCGTTCAGCGAGGGAAAACCGCAATCGGTGGTATTCAGGGAGTCTACACCGCACTCGGCGGAGTTCAGGGAGTCTACACCGCACTCGGCAGCGTACGGCGTTCAGGGAGTCTACACCGCACTCGGCGGCGTTCAGGGAGTCTACACTGAAATCGGCGGTGTTCAGGGAGTCTACACCGCAATCGGCGGCGTTCAGGGAGTCTACACCGATATCGGCAGCGTTCAAGGGCGTCTAAATCGCAATTGACGGCATTTAGAAAGGCTAAACCGCAATTGGTGGCACTCAGGGAGGCAAAACCGCCATCGGCGGCATTCAGGGAGTCTACACCGCAATCTGCGGCGTTCAGGGAGTCTAAACCGCAATCGCCGGCTTTTGAGAGGCGGAGCTGCAATTGGCGGCATTCGCGGAGTCATTACCGCAATCGGCAGCACTCTGAGAATCATTACCACAATGGCGGTATTCAAGAGGAGGAGCAGCAATCGGCGGCCTTCGCGGAGTCATTGCCGCAATTGGCGGCACTCTGATAGTCATTACCGCAATTGGCGGCATTCGAGAGGCGGAGCAGCAATCGGCGGCATAGGAAGCCAGCGCTGTGTGCAGCAGCAGGAGCCACCACGCTCTGCAGGAGTGGGAGCGGGGCGCGGGACGATTGCGTGTCCGGCGCAGGTGGCTCGAAGTCCGGCGATGGCCGCGGGTCCAGTGACAGCCGGGGGAAGGCCCGATGGCAATCGCGTCCGGCCTGGCGCCAGGAGGAGCTTTGATGGTGGGTGCGGGTCCGGCGTCGCGGGAGCGAAGTCTGATGGTGGCCGCGGAGCCGACGGGGCCAGGAGGAACTCCAATGGCGGCTGCGGAGCCGGTGTCGCTGGAGCGAAGTCCGACGGCGACAGCAGAGCCGATCGCGCTGGAACAAGCTCGGACAACAGACGTGGATTGGGCGTCGCTGATGGGAGCTGCTGGTGAAGGGAGGTCCAAGTGCAGCTTGGACCAGGGTTTATTAGAGGAACTCAAAAGACGGACTCGGCAGACTGACATGACTTAACAAAACGATAACATGACTGACGGACTAACCGAAACAGACTTGAAAACGACAGGAACCAAATAGACATGAAGCGTGACGACAACAACAATGATCTGACGGGGAGTGAGGGGCAGACAGGACTTAAATACACGACAGGTAACAAGAGGCAGGTGAGAATTATCACACTTAATCATGGGCACACAGGAGGGGAGAGGCGAGTACATAAGCACACGGACAGAAACTAAGACAATATGCACATAATAAACCAACCGCGGACAAGACGTGACAGTTTTGAGGTTCTAATAACAAAAAACTGCATATTCTGACAAGGTAAGTTAATGTATAAAAAGAGAACTCGTTTGTTCCGTTGCACTTTGTTTATGATACAATATAACATAAACATAAACACAAACGAAGAGCTGAGAACGGGCCTGACGTAACATTCAGAGTTATTCAAATAACTATTACATAATCAACACGTTTATAAAACCATCTGTGTCACTCCAATTCATTAAATCCATCGATTGTCCTTTATGTCAACAATGCCGGTCGGGTGCGTGCCGCTGACGGCGCTTGCGCTTCAAAATATTCCACAGGCCCATATAACGATATATAAATTATATCTCAAATAACTATTACATAAGGAATAATATTATCAATCTATCTGTCACTCCAAATCATTAAATCCATCGATCAAATTCCTCGTCCTTGGTCAACAACGCTGCGCGTGCGCCCTGACGTCAGCCTCGTTGTTATTCCACAGATCTAGTATATAACTATATTGTAGCGTTAACAAAGTACAAGGAAAGACGTGGGTTTGGTAAACGGCTCTTTATTTAACAAAACAAGAGTTCAACGAGCCAACAACTACTGAACTGTAACGATAAAAACATATACAAGTTGCTACATGAAATAAAATATATCAAATAATTATAACATAAATAGTTCACCGCCACACGGCCCCAAGCACCGGCGTCGATTTCCAAGCCTGTGGTGGTGTGGACTTCCATCCCCGGAGGTGGCACTTCCAGCCGTGGAGGTGGATTCGAGCTCCATAGAATAGAACCGGCCGTGCATAAAAGCCATGTCCGAGCCCTTTCCACCATCCCCGCCCCGGACAGCCACCCGGCCGAGCGCCGGCCCCTGAATTCCATCCACGGAGGTTAAAGAGAGCTCCGTAGAGTAGGACCGGGCGTGCGTAAAAGCCATGTTCGAGCCCCATCCACCGTCCCCAGACAGCCACCCGGCCGAGCGTCAGCCCCCGACTTCCAGCCACGGAGGTGAAAGAGCGCTCCGTAGAGTAGGACCCGGCGTGCCTAAAAGCCGTAATAGTTTTTCAAACCTTCTGTGTCACTCCAAATCATTAAATCCTTTAAACACTTCGTCCTCTGTGTCACTTACAAACAAAGCCGCTAATGATGCCGGTAGTACGTGGGGCCCTTCGTAATCTTCGTCATCCCGTGATCGAATCTTTGTCCTTTATGTCAACAACTGCCGCGCTGCGCCGCTGACGTCACTTGAAATTCAAATTACAGTAATCCCTTGCTACATCGCGGTTCGTTTAGCGCGGTTTCACTTTTGTTTTTTGGTTTTTTTATTTTGAAAATTTGTGAAAAAATTCACATATAAGTTGCTCCTCAGTATAAGTCGCCCCCCCACCCAAACTATGAAAAAAAACCCGCGACCTATAGTCCGAAAAATATGGTATACATATACAGTCCCTGACGAGTTCTGTCGCTTATCCATGTTGTAGAAACAGACGCTTATAACCTGACTTTAAATTCATCCTGTCATGAATAAAGCAGGGTGACCAAATGTAACCAAGGTTTATTGAAGGGAGTGGAGGAGAGGATGAGGGGAACAAACTGGCAGGAGAACATATCAGGACTAACAGGGAGGCAAAAAGGCAGGAACAAACAGGAACTAACAGGCAGGGACTGGCAAACGCTGATTACGGCTAGAACAGGCGGGGAGGGGTGAGTGCACAGACGCGGGACAGAGACGCAAACGGAAACCATGACAGCAAACGCTGACACGTGAGCCTCGGAGGAGTAAACATGGATAATGTCAGGTCTAAGTACCATCAGACATTATTTTACACACTGAAAGAAGAGGAGAAGACAACCAGTATTTCTTTGCTCGCAAGGAGAATAACGTAGAAGGCCCAGTTACAGACCTCCACCAATTCTGGACTCCTCTTCCGCTATCTCCTCTTTTTATTTTGGGTTGCCCTGGTTACAAAAGGCATTGCTACACTAAAGGGAGGGGAGATTGTGGCTGTAGCAACACTGATTAGCTAACTAATGAATGTGTGGTGTGAGGCCTTGGCCGATTCGTGACCCCAGCAATGCAGAGTCTGTCCTTAGTTGGTTGGCAGCCTTGTCCTAGGCTGTGATCTCCAAACGTGCTGGGTGCCGTGTCCCTGTAAAACAATGCTCCAGACTTTCTTGCTAAGTTTCACACAATAATAATAATAAGTAAATAATCAGATACCTTTCGTGCAAACACTCCAACAAACATTAAGTAAATGTGAGATAACATGCATGAAGTTTACTTCAACAAACATTGAGTAAATATGGAATAACTTAAAAACTGTCCCGGTCAACAAGAATTTATGAATAGAAACTACACGGTATAAAAGAGAAAGAACTTCTCTTGAACTAAACAAAGAACAAAGGTGTTCTGTTCATAACTAGTGAGGGCCTCTCACAGATAAGAAAAGGAAGGGAGTCTAAGAGCTCCCCAGAGCTAGACAGATATGTTTGCTTGAGCGAACGTATGAGGCCTCCGGTTCAGGCCGACCAGCGCTTCTGCAAAAACAATTATTCCAACAGATAAGCTCCACTCTGCGTGGCGATCAGCGCCACGGAAGAGCGGAGAGGTGATACATCCATTGGTTTTAGAAATTACTCATAGGAATGACTCATAGGAAACTCCCCAGAATTAGGTGTAATATATGAAAATAATTTCGTTTCACTACGCAAATATTGATCACACAGAAAGGTCAGATTTTGGTAAGACAAAAGTTTTGTCGCCCACAGAAAGTAATGTGAAAATCAAACAAATACCCATCCATCCATCCATTTTCTATACCACTTGTCCCCACGGGGGTTGCGGGCGTGCTGGAGCCTATCCCAGCAGTCATCGGGCAGTCGGCGGGGGACACCCAGAACCGGTTGCCAGCCAATCGCAGGGCACACAGAGACAAACAACCATCCGAACACGCACTCACACCTAAGGGCAATTTGGAGTGTTCAATCGGCCTACCAAGCATGTTTTTGGGATGTGGGAGGAAACCAGAGTGCCTTGAGAAAACCCACGTGGGCAAGGGGAGCACATGCAAACTCCACACAGGGAGGGCCGGAGGTGGAATCGAACCCACACCCTCCTAATTGTGAGGTGGACGTGCTAACCAGTTTGTCAGGTTCAAGATCAGCAAAAGGATCAGCAGACAAAACCAGTGAGGCAGAATATTGAGTCTTTTCTCGCGAGGAGTGCATCCAGACTTACAGCAATCCAAATACACTAAAGGTCTGGTTACACCCCTCACTCTTTTTATTAAGGAATGCCCTACCCACAATGTGAGACTAGCCCCTCAGGTGGGGGAAAGCGCGGGCTTTGTCTCATGAGAGAAGAAACAAGATTCTATGTGAAAAGAGAAGTTGCAGACAGGATGCCATGAGAAACAAAAAGTGTGCAAGGACAAAATGCTATGTGAAATAAGAAGTCACAGACAAGACACCATGAGAAAAGAGTGCAAAGACGAAATGCTATGTGAAATAAGAAGTCACAGACATCAACAAAATAGTTTGAGCTATCAACAGCTTTCTTGGATTCCCAGAGATGTAGAAGGTCAGGAAGCTCCAGACAGCATCGTATGACTTGTTGTGGACTGGTGGACGTCTGCAAGGCGAAACAGCAAGCATTCTGTGCAATAATTTTATTAATAAATACTCATTAGGGAACGCATGCTAACATATATGTACAATTTATCCAACACAGTGCTCCCTAATCAAACAAATAATCAACTTCAAATACAAAACTACATTTCATAACATTGGTGAATGACGTTGTTGTGCTATTAGAGCCATATTTGATATTTTGTGCGACTCATGAGCTTGAAGGATTGCATCTATGTGGTTAGACAATGATTCATGCAATTTATTGATCAAGTCATCAGGAATAGCAAGAAATGTAGTGTTACATGCCTCGCAGAGATCATCAAGATTTTTTTTTCTTCCAAGCTTCCTCTTTCATTCTACCCCGAACATGCTGCAGTGAATTTCTTCTATTGCCTGAGCCCGTCTCAGCTTCCTTCCAGATTGGTTGCCGAGCACATCTGACTTGAGAATGGAAAAGTGGAAAAAAAAAACTTCTTTGCTTGGAAAGAGTTTTTATTCTTCCCAATACTTGCTGAGGCTACCCGAAGCATCTCTATAATGTCCTGCACCCTTTCCAAGCTCCCCAATTTATATATCCTTGCTCATTTTAACCTGATTCATATTTCATATAGAGTTTTGTGTAGCCTTATTGTTACTAGGCATGTATAGATATATTCTTAGTGGTATATGGAAATATACCACATAACCCCCCCACCCTTCGAGGCAATCAAACGATTAAGCAAATGGTGACATCAGCCTGCAATCAAAAATCTTATTTCAACCATTTTTCATACAAACCAGCATTCACTACAATTTTGGAGGTCTAATTGGCTAAGTCAGACATGAGCAAACTACGGCCGGATGTGGCCCGCGGGGCCTTTTAATCCGGCCCGCCAAACCAGAATAAATTGTATTATTAAACTATTTTTTTTGGTCATTTTCCCTGTAATGACTGCGTTTCCCCTGTAGATAGGGAAATACCCGCCCGCGCATTTACTCCCGGAAGCAGTGTCAGAAAGCTCGGTGCACACTCACAAGTGCGTGTACGTACTCAGTACTACGGACCCGGCGCACTCCGCGCTCTATTTCTATCAGTGCCGAATTTTGAGTGTGGGCTGCATTCTCGTAATTCGCACGCTGAGTTATCAGATACAGTTTTACGCCAAAGCCACCCACAAACCTTCCCCTGGAATCCTTCCATTAAAATGAGTGGCCCAAAGAAAAGAAAGGCGGACACTGAGTGCCGAGTGTTTAAAAATGAGTGGACAATTTGGCTTAACCAACGTGTATGAGCAGACGTTCAGCCACATGAACATCAACTTAACCCCATCACAGATCTAGGTTAACGGACACCTCGGCTCTATCCTAAGAATTGCCACAACAAATTTTACTCCGGACTATGATGCACTAGCAAAAAAAGAGAGACCAACAACACTGTTTTCACTGAAAATGAAGGGGAGTTTGTTGTAAAAAAAAAAATGCATTTTGAAAATAACTTGTACAAATAGCAGGGATTGAAACTAGCAACCATTCTCATATTCAAACAATGCAGGAGGCTCAAGGACATTGATGCACCACCTGTTTGCGACGAATGTTAACTTTTAAAGGTTTTAAGGCCAACTTTAAGGAAGTGTTTCCCGTTTCTTCACCTCTGCCACCAGGTGTTTGTGAGTTAAAGCTCTGGTTTGATTTTCAGATATCCGTCACCGTGTTGCCGTTTTGATTTTTTTATTACTTTATTTAGATGTATTCTTTCGCTCATTCTTCAAGATGATGTATTTGGTCAGAATGTTTGCCGTTTTATGTGATTTCGCCTCATAATTATAAACATCTTTCATAAATCTGACCTGCAGTTGCTGAAGTGATCGAAACTGTTATTCATAATTGTTATTATTATTAATTGTTATGTGTCATAATTAATGAGAATCACTGATAATTGTTTTTTGGTGAAATATTTTTTTTAATGCTGTTAATAAATGCATTTGTTTTCAAAAAGTTTTTTTCTAGAATATCCGTGCTTTACTACCTACTAAAGGCCAAAACCTTTGATGCAATTACCTCTACGTCATTTATATTACTTCACATAAACACTACATCCATCTACTTCTGGATCGGCCCCAGTCAAAATTTAGAACCCAATTCGGCCCACAAGTCAAAAAGTTTGCCCACCCTTAGGCTCAGTCCTAAATAACGCCCAAGGAATGCTATTTAAGAGTACCGTATTTATTCTAATTATCGCCCATATTTTAATAATCGCCCAGTGTGTGTTAGTGATGACATAAATAAAAAACATTGATACCTCTAATTAACGCCCATGCTGCTAAAAATTCCCCCCAAAACTTACGTTTTCCTCTGCGACCGCATGCCGACGTCATTGCTCAAGTTTAAATATGACTGTTGACAGCACGTCGAATGTCCCTCTTAAATTGTTTTTCTCCATAAACTATGATACAATTACACTCGTCACTCCGCTACAATATCGTCACACAATTACGTTAGCGGGGCGTGCGCTCGAACAAGACGATCGCGATAACATGACGTGCGCAACATGTGATGTGCGACGGTAACTGTTAGAGATTTGCTCACTCCAACTTATTTTGCAAGAACCACACGGGAGACAAGTAAGTCCTTTTAGACACCTGCATGTGGAGAGTCCATTCGTCGCTGTGCGTGGAGCGATGTTCGAATGGAGGTCTGAAATCTCCTTCCTGCAAGAGGATATTTATTAAGAGAAACAGAGTGGGGGTATGAGTGGGCTGAATAGAAAGCCCTTGTCCTCTAGTCTAAACATCTCAGGGGATGTTTTACGACCTTGTGATAAGGAGGACAAGGTAAGGTATTTATTACCTGTTGCATTCCAACATAATCCTATGATAAAGATAACCTGGAAAACCCTAACATCTCCCTCCTGTTTTATCATATGATTATGCCATTCCAAACAACAAAGACAAGTAAGAAAAAAAACATATATATATGTATAATGAAGAAAGAAGAATAGTAAAAACAAAAAGCAACAAACAATGATAGCAACACTTCCCAGTGAAGATGAGGCATTACCTCAATACCCCAGATCAAACTTATTGTGTAAGCGAAAAACCTGCCGGCCAGATGTTATTAGCAGGAAAATTCTTACACGGTCCCTTTGCCTTAGGCGACCAGAATGCTATCAAATAAAAAATAAAAAGAAAAACACAGAAACAGTACATCATTGTATCCATCACTTGCGAAGCATATTTGATGGTCAAATCAACAAGTTTCCGTAACACATGCTCAACAGAACAGCATCTACGCAATCCACGTCTCATTATCATTATCACATCTGTCACGTCTAAGAAGTTGTATATGTGCTTGTGTTTTCGTCAGCTGATGATGTTCTAGTCTGTAGGTGAGGTCTGTCACACACACTGGCGCACACACTCGTGTCCAGTTGGCAGGCAGCATCGGACAACTCTTGTGACCACAAAACCACGATCCGTTCTGAACAGGCATGTGCACTCATAGGATGCAGGTGAGGCAGTGCCTCTGAACTTCTGGATGAAGTAGGTCCCGTCCAATGGTGCAGCCATGTTGGTCGTAGAGCCCTTACACCTTGAAAATGGCTCTCTCATCCTGGCACACAGCGGTGATGTCCAAAGCTCCCATCCAGTTTCCTCCTGGAGAGCAGTTGTCGTTAATGCATTTGTGGGTCCTGCTACCTTGGATGTAACATGTGTAATTCACTCCAGCTGGTCTCTCCGTGTAGGCCACTTGTGGTATTGTTCATCCTCTAACAGTCACATTGAGATTTGCCCAGAAGTGTTCATCATAGGCACCGTCTGCAAGTCCAGAGTGTGATGGGTCGGCATCACTAATTGTGACTGCTCGGCGTTGATATCCAACTCCTCCCATGGATGCCATACGTTTCGCTTCAGTGATATTCATTGCTCTGGCCTCCAAGCGACCTAGTGTGGAGGAAGAGGGGAGTTTCGAACACACATAACACCCCTCCCGTCGTGGCTGGCCCAGTTCCTTCTTTTGATGACCTCGATGTAGACCCAGTCTCCTGGATTGATGGGGTTGTTGACCTGTGAGGAGGAAAGATCAAGCGGCAGTAAATTTGTCTTTGACACAGTTTGAGCGTCCTGATCATATAATCTGCCAAGGACTGCGCTTCATCTGTTGTTTGCAACTCTCGTAGTCAATTGTAGTGCCCATTTAACTGGCAAATAGGAGTGTTTGCGGGAAGAGTTTGAACACTTCCTAATGATTCCCTTTAACCAAAGAATATTTATGACAGGGGCGTTCCCATTTATTGCCTCCTGGTTTAAAAAAAAAATGTCTTACCCATGCCTTCTTTCTCCTCACACGCTCGCACCCACACAGGGTGTGCGCACACACACACACACACACACACACACACACACACACATATGCACGCACGCATACACAAAACGGCATACAAAGTTCAGACGAATGACAACAGACTGTCACAATTTTACAGAGATTACGCACAAACACAGAACACACAAACAAAGGGATTCTAATCCATCTCTCATGTAGCTTCTTATGATAGAATCTCCTATCGGTAACTGTATAGCAGACGTTTTAGCATATAATCCCATACTCTGCTCTCTCGCTTCTACTTTTTCATGTCGGTGCAGTCGTAGGTGGCCCCTATTGCAGTCATTGTCTTGTTAACTGTCGCCTTTACTCCTATGCATGAGTGTGTGAATGTCAAAAATTGAACGTACCTAACTTTCTGACCATCCAACCTCCACTGTGGTACAAAAAAACCTTACTATTGTATTGAGTAGGTACATTGAGCAACCTAGCTTCATCCTGACTGCCAAATGTCCTGTTCTAAAATTTATATAACTCGACCTCTACGTCTTAAGCTTGATGAGCCAAAATATCAGATCTTGCTCTTGTTTCCTACCGTTTTAGCCTATTTGTTTTATCCAAATCCGTTCAATCTCTGATTATAATGCTTTTCTCTGTAGCCCTACGTATTTTTCAAATTTTAATTTATTTATTTATCAAATCTCCTCAGTTCTGTCAAACTCAGTGCACAATGAACCTCCCTTCCACTTTGAACCAAGCTTCACCAAATTTGGTAACGCCGTAGCAAGGAGTGCGATTTGGTTGTCGGACACTCCAAGTCCATATCTTTTTGCCGCACTTCACCCTCTCAAGTTGGTGTTCTTTTGTTGTTGCTTCAGAGCGACCCCATCCATCACTCTTGAATTGTTCAAAGGAGTCAATTTTCATCATTGTGAGTTCCTCCGCTCTTCACTGTCTTTTCCGTCCCCGAGGATGTTGTATTTCCTCCAGAGTGTACTTGTCCCCCTCCAAGCACAACAGCAGTCTTTTCTTGTCCTTCGCCAAAGGTCAAAGGTGCTTCAGAGCCAGGCACCATTTTGTAGTTGTTCACGGCTGTAGGCGAAGTCTCGGATTGGGTTTCAGGGACCCTGACACTGAGAATGACAGGCTGGGACATCAAACTTGTAAGACTATCTCCAAATGTAGCTGCTTCCATCAATTTGCTGGTAACGTTTGTTTACCAAACTTCAAATTCTTCTAATAACAGCGGTCTCGTTTTTATATCGTAAATCCTGCAACTCATCCTATTTTTGAGCTACATTTTATCTATAGTTCCAATTTAATCGGACAGTATGTTGTCTTCAGTATCATTATTGAAAATCAACTCATCGAGGTCTGCGTTCCACATCAAGCCCTGGTCTGTATGTCTTGACCTCTCACTTGTTATTGTCATGCTTGCTCAAAAATGTGACTTAGAGTATGGTGCTGTGAATTCTCAATCTCCCCAATGAAATTGGATCCCACCTCGTAGTTCTTATCGTTCTCATGTTCCTGTTAGCCTGCAATTGTCCAAATCAAAAATGTTTTCTTTTAACTGTCTTTCTTTTGAACCTCTAAATCGCTCGTGTTGCTCACCTATCTACACCAGAACAAAAAATTTACCACAGTATAACACCAAATGTATTCGAAAATTCATTGTCATAGAGTGTTGTATTATTACCATCTTCCACTATCTGTCCTACTCACTCCCTCCTTTTGAGGCTTGGCAACGCCCATGCCTCACACCTTGACAAACTTTTTGGGAGAATGCGTTCTTTACTACATACGATTCCATCATCATTTAATTAGACTTTCTTTCCAAAACGCTTCTCAATTTCTCAGTTCACACATCTTCTACATGTTACTGGTTCTCCAGGTTTTTTTTGTAGTTAATTATCAATCCAAAAGCTACGTGTTTCTTTCTAACATTCAACCTGCTCAAAATCACTCTTTCATCAAAGTCGCTCTACTAATTTTCTATAGTAGTCGCCAACGACTTCAACCATTCAACCTCTCATTCAGGCAATCATTCATCAATGCTCATCATATGCATCTCACACAGTCTCCAAAAAGGAGTCATACTATCACATTGGTCCCAATTCATCCAAGCTCACCACACAACATTCATATATCATTTTTAACTCAGGTTTCCTGGTAGAACAACCCACCAATTCAAAAAAAAACTTAACTAAAACAAACAATTGGCAAATTAATCTGAATTTTTTTCTTTGTTTTTAAATTTGAAGAACTCAAACGCTCAGATTTAGCTTGCATTTAGAATTTTGTATAATCTTATAACACAACCGATCAATTATTCCTATTAAATGTAGCATTGTAAAATCTTAAATTCACAATTTAGCTCCTTCCAATTCGAATTTTATCTGTCAAAATTGTTTCTGTTCTGCGGTGTAAATTGAATAGACAACAGTCTAGCAAATTTCTTTATACTAAAAGTTTAGCCAATCTTCATCAATTTGGGACTTTAACTTTAACACATGCGCACACACATGCACAGCTCTCGCATGCGGAAGGTAGGTCTCAGCAACAATGATTCGTCACAGGCTGGCCATTTCCTGTGGTCGATCATGAGCTGGTCCCTCCCATGCACACGAGGACAGCACATTCTAATTTTATTTATTTATCTTCTAGAAGCAAGTTGCATTTCTTTACCACTTGATTTACATATTTTAACTTTAGTGTAACACAAATTGATCTCTAGTCATTTGTAATTTGCCACCTCAAAAATATTATTATTATTATTATTATTATTATTATTATTATTATTATTAAACTCCTCTTGCCCCTCGCTTGAGCCGCGGCTTGAGCTGCGGCCTTGCACCCGCTCACAGGGGCCTTATTGTGTCCTGGTCTGACGAACACGGATGACCTCGTCAGTTTTCATCTTTCTAGCTTTTGTCTCTTGAATTCGTTCTCATCTCTTTGTGAAGATTTCAACCACACTCTAGCACTTCTACCACTTCTTCCACATTTCAAATTTCCTTGTATTCCATACATATTCTTTCACTTCAGCATGTATTGCATACAATTAAGAAATCTACTTGCCATGGACTTCTCATCTCAAAGAAGAGCAGAGCAAAAGATTTACCGTTCTTATTTCCCATCTTAATTTTAGTAGTTTAAGGTTTTACAATTTTTTTCAATTTTTTTTTTTCTTCTTTGAGGATCCTCAATGCAGGTTTAAATTGACCTTTCAACAGATTACTAGCCTGTTTTATTGCCGTGGATCAATGCTAGAACTGCTATTTAGTCAATTTATCCTACCAGTCACACACTCAATCACACAAGTTTTCCCTGCCTACGCGAAGTCCTCCTTTTAACAAAAGGAGCTGCTTCATCCAGTGAGGGGACTCTACAACACCCCCCACCTTCCCTGGGAACTAAAGACAACAGTCC
The DNA here is from genome assembly GCF_059516105.1 of Syngnathus floridae. NCBI lineage: Eukaryota > Metazoa > Chordata > Actinopteri > Syngnathiformes > Syngnathidae > Syngnathus > Syngnathus floridae. The sequence goes on along the minus strand of NC_142418.1, from coordinate 1,363,632 downwards.
TTGTCCCCAGCCCTGCCAACGCGAAGTCCTCCTTTTAAAAAAAAAAGGAGCTGCTTCATCCAGTGAGGGGACTCTACAACACCCCCCACCTTCCCTGGGAACTAAAGACAACAGTCCTTGTCCCCAGCCCTGCAGACGCGAAGTTGTACTCTTTAGAACAGTGGTCGTCAAATAATGATCCACGGAGGTACTGAGATTTTAAAACAGTTTGAGAACCACTGCTCCAAAAGAGACACCTCATCCAGAGGGGGACTCTACAACACCCCCTCCTTCCACAAAACTTACTTTTTCCTGTGCACTTCTACGTTTTTACGCGTTTCACAAAAACAACACAATCACACAACTTCAGGCCTTTAACTTACTTGTCCCCTGGTTCGTTGCACTGCCGGGTCCCGTCAATCCACCTCTGTCAGACGAAGGCAGACCTAAGATGCTGGCCCAGTGAAGAATTCTCTTCCCAGGACTTTCTTCTCCAGGTCCTCCTAATGGACGCTGGCTTGTCGACAATGCAACACGTCCTCCTTCGTCAGCCAGATAGCGGGTGCGAGAGGTCCCGGGTTTCGGCACCAAAATGTTAGAGATTTGCTCACTCCAACTTATTTTGCAAGAACCACACGGGAGACAAGTAAGTCCTTTTAGACACCTGCAGGTGGAGAGTCCATTCGTCGCTGTGTGTGCAGCGATGTTCGAATGGAGGTCTGAAATCTCCTTCCTGCAAGAGGATATTTATTAAGAGAAACAGAGTGGGCTGAATAGAAAGCCCTTGTCCTCTAGTCTAAACATCTCAGGGGATGTTTTACGACCTTGTGATAAGGAGGACAAGGTAAGGTATTTATTACCTGTTGCGTTCCAACATAATCCTATGATAAAGATAACCTGGAAAACCCTAACAGTAACGTGTCGCATCGATGGAGCGTCAATTGACGCACCCCGCTGTCAGAGGTAGATCAAAACAGCCGCTGTTTTAGTGTTAAGAACACCAGTGAGATGCAGGTATTGCATACTACATAAGGAAAATATACATATCGCCCATTTCAGTGCCCTTTGGCGATCGGACAAAAGGTGTTCTCTATTAATCGCCCACCCCCCGTTGGACATAAACCTTCTCTAATTATCGCCCTGGGCGATAATTAGAATAAATACGGTATTTCAACTCGGATAAACTTATTTAATTAAGGCCAAATTTCTTCCTGACAGTACTTTAAGACTTCTCTAGGAACACACATTAAAGAATAAATTAAAAACTTTAACTCTCACCACTACTCAACCATTACCAACAATGCTCCCCCAACTTTAGCCCGATAATAACACCAATACTTTGGGAATCAATGCATTTCGTGTGGTTCACTAGGGGAATCAAAGTTATGCCGGACCTCCGTCAAGAAAAAAACCTCATTAATCTAGTGATAAGGAAAAAAGATGTAGGTCCTTTCTAACAACACCTCAGTGATTCCATCTTCCTGAACCAATCAAGACGAAGGAGCACTGTTACAAACTACAGCACAGACACCAAGACATGATTATCAAAAGCAACGACAAAGAATAACTAACTACCCAAACTCGCAATTTTCAGGTCACATTCGGCATGCAATGAAGTAGATAAACCAGGCATGTCCAGAGACCGGCCAGCGGGCCAAATCCGGCCCCCGGTCAGATTTCATACAGCCCGCAGCTTCAGTCTTATAATGTATTATTTATGGCCCGCCTGCACTGTCAAACTGAATTAAAAAAAATCATGAAACTTGAAATTGTAATTCCTCCTATTGCCAAAAGGTGGCAACACGACCCTGCTCTGTTCATTTCTGCCATAGCGACTGCAAGGAAAACGAGGAAAGTTGACATTGAGGGTTAGGGTTTCAAGAGAAATTGTATTTACAATACTTAACTGAAAATCAAGGCAATTGTGTTTGTCTAATTTGTAAAGAGACGGATGGTTGCCTTGTTTAAGGATTTCAACCTAAAGAGTCACTATCAGACTAAACATGCTAACACATACGACAAGCTAACAGGGAGTGACCGCGCTGATAAAGTGAAGCAGCTCGAAGCTGAACTGGCATCACGCGGGGCTGTGAGTCAAAAGTAAATATTACTAAAGCAAGCTATGAAGTGGCCATGTTAATACTGTTGATGTCATGAACCTGTAGACGTGACACAAACTACTACTTTCTGAAAGATATTGTAAATGACAAGAGCGACATTAACTTGTTTTAAGTTTTAATAACAACAGACAACTTTGCATTACATATAACTCCTTTATAAAATGTTCATGAGGTAAAAATAAGTTTAAACTCATGTAAATTTAAGGTTGGCGGCTCGGTGGAGCACTGGGTAGCACGTCCGCCTCACAGTTAGGAGGTCGCGGGTTCGATTCCACCTCCGGCCCTCCCTGTGTGGAGTTCTCCCCGGGCCAGTGTGGGTTTTCTCCGGGCACTCCGGTTTCCTCCCACATTCCAAAAACATGCTTGGCAGGCCGATAGAAGGACTCCAAATTGTCCCTAGGTGTGAGTGTGAGTGCGATTGGTTGTCTGTTTCTGTGTGCCCTGCGATTGGCTGGCAACCAGTTCAGGGTGTCCCCCGCCTACTGCCCGATGACGGCTGGGATAGGTTCCAGCACGCCCGCGACCCCCGTGGGGACTAAGCGGTTGAGAAAATGGATGGATGGATGGATGTTCAAACATAAGGGTGTCCATGTGTGCACTTGGCACCAGGACACCCTAGGCCGCAGTTCGATGATCGACTTTGTAATCGTGTCATCGGATTTGCGGCCGCATGTTTTGGACACTCGGGTGAAGAGAGGGGCGGAGCTGTGAACTGATCACCACCTGGTGGTGGGTTGGCTCCGATGGTGGGGGAAGATGCCGGTCCGACCTGGCAGACCCAAACGCTCGCTGAGGGTCTAATGGGAACGTCTGGCAGAATCTCCTGTCAGGAAGAGCTTCAACTGTCACCTCCGGCAGAGCTTTTCCCACGTCCCGGGGGAGGCGGGGGACATTCAGTCTGAGTGGAGCATGCTCCGCGCCTCCATTGTTGAAGCGGCCGACCGAAGCTGTGGCCGTAAGGTCGTTGGTGCCTGTCGTGGTGGCAATCCCCGAACCCGCTGGTGGACACCGGCGGTAAGGGATGCCGTTAAGCTGAAGAAGGAGTCCTATTGGGCCGTTTTGGCCTGCGGGACTCCGGAGGCAGCTGACAGGTACCAGATGGCCAAGCGGAACGCGGCTTCGACGGTTGCTGAGGCAAAAACCCGGGCGTGGGAGGAGTTTGGTGAGGCCATGGAGAATGACTTCCGGACGGCTTCAAGGAAATTCTTGTCCACCATCCGGCGTCTCAGGAGGGGGAAGCAGTGCAACGTCAACACTGTTTACAGTGGGGATGGCGTGCTGCTGACCTCGACTCGGGACATCGTGAGTCGGTGGGGAGAATACTTCAAAGACCTCCTCAATTCCACCGACACGCCTTCCATTGTGGAAGCAGGGCCTGGAGACTCTGAGATGGACTCTCCAATCTCTGCGGTCAAAGTCACTGAGGTAGTTAAAAAACTCCTCGGGGGCAAGGCCCCAGGGGTGGATGAGATCCGCCTGGAGTTTTTAAAGGCTCTGGATGTTGTGGGGCTGTCCTGGCTGACATGCCTCTGCAACATTGCATGGACCTCGAGGACGGTACCTCTGGATTGGTGGTGGTTCCCCTCTTTAAGAAGGGGGACCGGGGGGTCCAACTACAGAGGAATCACACTCCTCAGCCTCCCTGGTAAGGGATGCTGGAGAGGAGGGTCCTTCGGGAGGTCGAACCTCGGATTCAGGAGGAGCAGTGTGGCTTTCGTCCTGGCCGTGGAACAGTGGAGCAGCTCAACACCCTCGGCAGGATCCCCGAAGGGGGCATGGGAGTTCGCTCAACCAGTCCACATGTGTTTTTTGGACTTGGAGAAAGCGTTCGACCATGTCCCTCAGGAGGTTTTGTGGAGGGTGCTTTGGGAGTACGGGGTGCCGAGCCAACTGATAAGGGTGGTTCGGTCCCTGTATCAACGATGTCAGAGTTTGTTCCGCATTTCTGGCAGTAATTTGCATTTGTTCCCAGTGAGGGTTGGACGCTGCCAAGGCTGCCCTTTGTGACCGATTCTGTTCATAACTTTTATATACACCGTATAATACACCGTAATTAAGGATGCATACCACTCTGTGGCTCGTGCAGCTTTAGGACTCTCGGACCACTGTCTAGTTCATCTGATCCCTGCCTACAGACAGAAACTAAAAACTTCTAAGCCTGTGGTGAGGACTGTAAGGAAGTGGACAGTGGAGTCAAGGCAGGACCTCCAAGCCTGCTTTGACTGCACCGATTGGAGAGTTTTTGAAGCTGCAACTTCAGACCTGCATGAACTCACTGACACTGTCACATCATACATCAGTTTTTGTGAGGATCTGTGTGTGCAGACTAAGACCTTCTGCACGTACAACAACGACAAACCTTGGTTTACACCGAACCTTAGGAGGCTGCGCAAAGTCAAGGAGGAGGCCTACAGGAGCGGCGACCGGGACCTGTTCAAGCAGACCAGAAACACACTGAACCGAGAGGTCAGGAAAGCCAGGAGGTGTTACGGGGAGAGCCTGGAGAGACACCTCTCTGCCAATCCTGATCCCTCAACAGTGTGGAAAGGTCTGCAGAGCATCATGGGCTTCAAGAAACGAAACCCCCGTCCTGTGGAGAGCCCAAGGCTCGCTAACCAGCTAAACAGGTTCTACTGCAGGTTTGATTGGTCCTGCTGGCGCCCACCTTTGCACGGATCTTCAACCGTTCCCTGGAGCTGTGTGAGGTGCCCTCGTGCTTCAAGAGCTCCACTATCGTTCCAGTGGCCAAGAAGCCCGCCATCACAAGTCTGAATGACTATAGATCTGTTGCACTGACATCTGTGGTCATGAAATCTTTCGGGAGGTTAGCGCTGAACCACCTGAAGGATGTCACGGGCCCCCTGCTGGACCCCCTCCAGTTTGCCTACCGGGCAAACAGGTCGGTGGATGATGCGGACAACATGGGACTGCACTACATCCTGCAACACCTGGACACCCCAGGAAAGTACGCCAGGATCCTGTTTGTGGACTTCAGCTCGGCGTTCAACACCATCACTCCTGACATCCTCCAACAGAAGCTCATCCAGCTCGCGGTGCCTGCCTCCACCTGTCAGTGGATCACCAGCTTCCTGACCAACAGGAGACAGCGTGTGAGGCTGGGGAGCATCACATCTGACACCCTGACCACCAATACTGGAGCCCCTCAGGGGTGCGTCCTCTCCCCACTGCTCTTCTCCCTCTACCCCAACGATTTCTCCGCAAGTGACTCTTCTGTGAAGCTCCTGAAGTATGCAGACGACACCACTCTCATCGGACTGATCCAGAACGGTGATGAGACTGCGTACAGACAGGCGGTGGAGCGGCTGGTCCACTGATGCAGCCAAAACCACCTGGACCTGAACCCGCTCAAGACCGTGGAGATGACAGTGGACTTCAGGCAAGGCCCTTCACCACTTTCACCCCTCACTATCCGCAGTAATACTATTCTCTCATCAGACACTTTCAAGTTCCTGGGAACCACAATCTCTCGGGACCTGAAATGGACCGGCCACATAGACTCTGTCCGGAAGAAGGCCCAGCAGAGGCTGTACTTCCTGAGACAGCTCAAGAAGTTCAACTTGCCGCGGGAGCTGCTGAAGACCTTCTACACTGCCATCATCCAGTCTGTCCTCTGCACCTCCATCACTGTCATGTTTGGATCGGCCTCCAAACAAGACAAGCACAGACTGCAACGGACAATAAGGACTGCAGAAAAGATAATTGGAATCAACCTCCCATCTAGCCAAGACTTGTACCTGTCCAGGACCAGGAAACGTGCAAGTAACAACAGACCCTTCGCACCCAGGTTGCAGCCTGTTTGAACTACTCCCCTCCGGACGCCGTTATAGAGCTCTGTACACTAAAACCAGCAGACACAGAGACAGCTTCTTCCCCCAGGCTGTCGCTCTGATTAACTCACACCACTCTTAGAGTCTCAGAGTCATTACTGTGCAATAACATTCCACTTTCCAGACCTTTTTTGTCTACACTGTTTGTACTATGTGTCCTCTCTGCATCCATTGCAGCCTGGTCATCCTAGAAGAGGGACCCTCCCATCTGTGGTCTCTTCTCAAGGTTTCTCATTTCCCCTAGCTGGAGTTTTGAGTTTTTCCTTGCCCTCTTGGGAGTTTAAGATCAGTTTAAGATCAGGGGATGTTTGAGAATATCTTTCATTTTTCACATGTCCTGAGTGTTGTTAGTCACCTAAATGTTGAACAGAGGCTGTGATTTACCGAAGTCAAATTCCTTGTTTGGCACGCTCAAACATGGCGAATAAAAAACTCTTGAATCTTGAATGGACAGAATTTCTAGGCGTTGAGCGTGTCGGGTTTGGGGACCTCAGCATTGCGTCTCTGCTTTTTGCAGACAATGTGGTGCTGTTGGCTTTTTGAAGTGGTGATTTCCAGCTCTCACTGGAGCAGTTCGAAGCCGAGTGTGAAGTGGTCGGGATGAGGGTCAGCATCTCCAAATCCAAGTGCATGGTCCTCGGTCGGAAAAGTGTGGAATGCCCTCTCCGGATCGGGGATGAGATCCTGCCCCAAGTTGAGGAGTTCAAGTATCTTGGGGTCTTGTTCACGAGTGACGGCAGGATGGAGTGCGAGATCGACAGGCTGATCGGTGCAGCGTCGGTAGTAATGTGGACACTGTACCTGTCTGTCGTGGTGAAAGAGAGCTGAGCCAAAAGGCAAAGCTCTCAGTTTACTGGTCGATCTATGCTCCTACCCTCGCCTATGGTCACAAGCTATGGGTCGTGACCGAAAGAACGAGATCTAGGATACAAGCGGCCGAAATGAGTTTCCTCTGCAGGGTGTCCGGGCTCTCCCTTAGAGATAAAGTGAGACGCTCGGTCATCCGGGAGAGACTTGGAGTAGAGCCGCTGCTCCTCCAAGTTCAGAGGAGCCAGATCGGGCATCTCATCAGGACCTGGACGTTCCAGACCTGGACGTTCCGAACATCTCCCACCAGTAGGAGACCCCGTGGACGACCCAGGACGTGCTGGAGAGACTATGTTTCTCAGCTGGCCTGGGAACGTCTTGGGATCCCCCGGGATGAGCTGGATGAAGTGGCTGGGGAGAGGGAAGTCTGGGAGTCCCTCCTAAAGCTGCTGCCCCCGCGACCCGACCCCACATAAGCGGAAGAAGATGGATGGATGGATGGATGGATGGATGGATGGATGGATGGATGGATGGATGGAAGGATGGATGGATGGATGGATGGATGGGTTCAAGATTCAATAATTTTTATTCGCCATGTTTGAGCATGCCAAACAAGGAATTTGACTTTGTTACATGACAGCCACTGTTCAACATTTAGGTGACTAACAACACTCAGGACATGTGCGAAAATTGACAAATATTCTCAAACATCCCCTGATCGTAGACTCCCAGGAGGGCAAGGAAAAACTCAAAACTCCAACTAGGGGAAATGAGAAAGCTTGAGAAGAGACCACAGATAGGAGGATCCCTCTTCTTGGATGACCAGGCTGCCATGGATGCAGAGTGGTCACATAGTACACATATTACAGACAATTAAAAAAAGGCGTGCAGAGCAGGATGTTATCGCACAGCAATGACTCTGAGACTCTATGAGTGGTGTGAGTTCAACAGAGCGACAGCCTGGGGGAAGAAGCTGTCTCTGTGTCTGCTGGTTTTGGTGTACAGGGATCTATAACGCCATCCGGAGGGGAGTAGTTCGAACAGACTGCAACCTGGGTGAGAAGGGTCTGTATAGATGTTACTTGCATGTTTCTTGGTCCTGGACAGGTACAAGTCCTGCATAGATGGGAGGTTGATTCCAATTATCTTTTCTGCAGTCCTGATTGTCCGTTGCATGGATGGATGGATGGATGGATTGATGGATGGACCAACCATATGGCAAAGGACTGTACTACAATTGTGAAGTGTTTTGCATGTGACAGCATCCAACATGTCTCAGCTATGCACCCAGGACCAGCACCACGACCCATGACTTCTCTGACCTCGTCACGGCATGGCGGGGAGGGAGAAGAGGTAAACGACATCAGTGAGATTGGCTCAAGCTGCACAGCAGTATGCGGTACAGGACAAGTTGGACGGTCATGCTCCAAGATATGCCTGGCGAGAGTGTACTAGAAAGAGCACCCAGATGAAGCCATCAAGGCCTACATCGTGTTGGACAACCAAAGCAACCGATCATTGGCCAAGTCCAGCTTCTTTGATAAATTTGACATTCACACTAGGCCATATCCTTACCAACTGAAAACATGTTCTGGTATCATGGGAACATTCGGCAGAAGGGCCTCAGATTTTATTGTGGCATCCCTCAATGTAAAAGTTACGATTCCCTTACCACCACTCACAGAGTGCAATGACTTACTTGATAATAGGTCTGATATTCCCACACCAAATGCCGCTCTTCATCAGCCCCACCTGTCAAAAGTAGCAGAACACATCCCAGAGCTGGACCCCACAGCTGAAATCCTCCTGCTGCTAGGGGGAGACGCAATCAGAGCACACAAAGGACAGGAACAAATAAATGGCCCAACCAATGCACCCTTCGCACAATGCCTTGACCTAGGCTGGGTGCTGGTCAGAGAAGTCCGTCTAGGGAACACACACAAACTGAACGTCAGTTCCTTCCGGACAACCATGGTCAACTGTCATCGGTCCTCACTCTTCCAGCCATGCACAAGCCTTTTGCACATTTAAGAGAAACTTCATTACAGACTGCCTAGAAACAGTGCCTTACCTCCCAGAGGTAAGGAAGACAGTCTGGGTCAAAATGTTCTTGACTGCACTGAACGGGACAATAAGCTATCACCTTCAATGAAAGATGAAACTTTCATTGAAATAATGGACAAAGAAGTCTACAAAAACGATTAACACAGCTGGATTGATCCATTGCCGTTCAGACAAACTAGGCAACAGCTTCCCAACAACCGCGAGCAGGCACTCAAGCGATTTGAATCACTACAGCGTTAATTCAGAAGAAATCCAGAAATGCAACAACAATACATGGAATTTATGGGCAAACTGCTGGAAAACTACCATGCTGAAGTGGCACCAGAGCTAAGAGAAGAAGAGTGCTGGTATTTACCAAGCAGTGCATTATATCACCCACAGAAACCCGATCAAACCAGGGTAGTGTTTGATTCAAGTCCCCAAAAGTCTAGGATCTCCTTGAACAACGTGCTCTTACCCGGACCAGTTCTGAACAACACCCTTCAATGAGTTCCGAAAGGACAAGGTCGCTGTGATGGCGGATATTCAACAAATGTTCTATTGCTTCCTTGTGGACGAAAAGCACAGAAACTACCTACGATTCTTATGGTTCGAAGACAACGACGTAACCAACGAGGTCTTTAAAAACAGAATGAAAGTTCTTGCGTTTGGAAATAACCCATCTCCTGCAGTTGCAATCTACGGGCTCAGAAGAGCCATCAGAGATGGTGCAGAAAAATATGGAACAGACACGGTCAACTTCGCTGAGGACGGCCTCTGTACTGTCCCAACTGATGCAGAGGCTAGTGGGCTCAAGCCTCACTCGCTGAGTCTAACTTGAGGTTTCATAAATTTGCCTCAATTTGTCAGGATATCTTGGAAGCCTTCCCAAGTGAGGACTGCGTACAAGCCATAAAGGACGTAGACCTCAGCAGAGATAAGTCAACCACCTAACGCAGCTTGGGGCTCCTGTGGGAAACAGCATGTGACACCTTCACCTTCTCTGTGTCAACCGACACCAAACCATTCACCCGTCGAGGGGTTCTTTAAATGGTGAAGTGTCTTTGATCCTTTCGGGTTTCTGGCTCCAATTATAATCAAAGGCAGGAACCTTCTCAGAGAGTTGAATTCTGAGACATCGGAGTGGGACACCCCATTGCTTGAAGATATGTTAGGCAAGTGGGAAGCTTGGAGAAACTCGCTTCTTGAATTGAAGCACTTTCATATACTGAAGATGTACACAGACATCTGATTAACCGAGGCCGAGCGAGTAGAGCTCCACGTCTTTGGCGATGCATCTGTGAAGGCCATTGGTGCCGTAGCCTACTTGAAAGCCACCCAAAAAGACGCAGTAGACGTTGGATTTGCCATGGCAAAGGTCAAACTTGCCCCTCAATCAGACCCGACCATTCCAGGACTTGAACTGTGTGCAGCAGTCTTAGCTGTGGAAATGGCTGAGCTGATACAGGATGAACTGAATCTAAAGCTTGATGACACTAAGTTTTACACTGATAGCAAAGTTGCCCTTGGGTATATTTACAACCAGTCCAGACAGTACTATGTGTACATCCATAATCGGGGCCAGCGTATACCATCCATCCATCCATCCATCCATCCATGTTTTCCGCTTATCCGGGGTCGGGTCGCGGGGGCAGCAGCTTTAGGAGGGACTCCCAGACTTCCCTCTCCCCAGCCACTTCATCCAGCTCATCCTGGGGATCCCAAGGCGTTCCCAGGCCAGCTGAGAGGCATAGACTCTCATGCGCGTCCTGGGTCGTCCCCGGGGTCTCCTACCGGTGGGACATGCCCGGAACACCTCCCCAGGGAGGCGTCCAGGAGGCATCCTGATAAGATGCCCGAGCCACCTCATCTGGCTCATCTCAACGGGGAGGAGTAGCGACTCTACTCCGAGTCTCTCCCGGATGACCAAGCTTCTTACCCTATCTCTAAGGGAGAGCCCGGACATCCTGCGGAGAAAACTCATTTCGGCCGCTTGTATCCGGGATGTCATTCTTTCGGTCACGACCCATAGCTCGTGACCATAGGTGAGGGTAGGAGCGTAAATCGGCCAGTAAATTGAGAGCTTGGCCTTTCGGCTCAGCTCTCTCTTCACCACAACGGACCGGTACAGGGTCCGCATTACTGCCGACGCTGCACCGATCCGCCTGTCGATCTCGCGCTCCATCCTCCCCTCACTTGTGAACAAGACTCCAAGATACATGAACTCCTCCACTTGGGGCAGGATCTCATCCACGATCCGGAGAGGGCATTCCACCCTTTTCCGATCGAGGACCATGGACTCGGATTTGGAGGTGCTGACCCTCATCGCGACCGCTTCACACTCGGCTGCGAACCGTTCGAGCGAGAGCTGGAGATCACGGCCTGAAGAAGCCAACAGCACCACGTCATCTGCTAAAAGCAGAGACGCGATGCTGAGGTCCCCAAACTGGACCCCATCAACGCCTCGGCTGCGCCTAGAAATTCTGTCCATAAAAATTATGAACAGAATCGGTGAGGGCAGCCTTGGCGGAGTCCAACCCTCACTGGGAACGAATCCGACTTACTGCCGGAAATGCGGACCAGACTCTGGCATCGGTGAACCGCCCTTATCAGTTGGCTCGGCACCCCGTACTCCCGAAGCACCCTCCACAGAACCTCCCGAGGGACACGGTTGAACACAAAAAACATGTGGACTGGTTGGGCGAACTCCCATGCACCCTCGAGGATCCTGCCGAGGGTGTAGAGGTGGTCCACTGTTCTACGGCCAGGATGAAAGCCACACTGCTCCTCCTGAATCCGAGGTTCCACCTCCCGACGGACCCTCCTCTCCAGCACCCCTGAATAGACCTTGCCGGGGAGGCTGAGGGGTGTGATTCCCCTGTAATTGGAACACACCCCCCGGTCCCCCTTCTTAAAGAGGGGAACCACCACCCCAGTCTGCCAATCCAGAGGCACTGTCCCCGATGTCCACGCAATGTTGTAGAGGCGTGTCAGCCATGACAGCCCCACAAAATCCAGAGCCTTTAAGAACTCCATCCACCCCCAGGGCCTTTCCACCAAGGAGTTTTTTAACTACCTCAGTGACTTCGACCCCAGAGATTGGAGAATCCGCCTCAGAGTCTCCAGGCCCTGCTTCCTCAATGGAAGGCGTGTAGGTAGAATTGAGGAGGTCTTGGCCACTGGAACGATAGTGGAGCTCTTGAAGCACGAGGGCACCTCACACAGCTCCAGGGAACGGTTGAAGATCCGTGCAAAGGTGGGCGCCAGCAGGACCAATCAAACCTGCAGTAGAACCTGTTTAGCTGGTTAGCAAGCCTTGGGCTCTCCACAGGACGGGGGGTTCGTTTCTTGAAGCCCATGATGCTCTGCAGACCTTTCCACACTGTTGAGGGATCAGGATTGGCAGAGAGGTGTCTCTCCAGGCTCTCCCCGTAACACCTCCTGGCTTTCCTGACCTCTCGGTTCAGTGTGTTTCTGGTCTGCTTGAACAGGTCCCGGTCGCCGCTCCTGTAGGCCTCCTCCTTGACTTTGCGCAGCCTCCTAAGGTTCGGTGTAAACCAAGGTTTGTCGTTGTTGTACGTGCAGAAGGTCTTAGTCTGCACACACAGATCCTCACAAAAACTGATGTATGATGTGACAGTGTCAGTGAGTTCATGCAGGTCTGAAGTTGCAGCTTCAAAAACTCTCCAATCGGTGCAGTCAAAGCAGGCTTGGAGGTCCTGCCTTGACTCCACTGTCCACTTCCTTACAGTCCTCACCACAGGCTTAGAAGTTTTTAGTTTCTGTCTGTAGGCAGGGATCAGATGAACTAGACAGTGGTCCGAGAGTCCTAAAGCTGCACGAGCCACAGAGTGGTATGCATCCTTAATTACGGTGTATTACACGGTGTATATAAAAGTTATGAACAGAATCGGTCACAAAGGGCAGCCTTGGCAGCGTCCAACCCTCACTGGGAACAAATGCGAATTACTGCCAGAAATGCGGAACAAACTCTGACATCGTTGATACAGGGACCGAACCACCCTTATCAGTTGGCTCGGCACCCCGTACTCCCAAAGCACCCTCCACAAAACCTCCTGAGGGACATGGTCGAACGCTTTCTCCAAGTCCAAAAAACACATGTGGACTGGTTGAGCGAACTCCCATGCCCCCTTCGGGGATCCTGCCGAGGGTGTTGAGCTGCTCCACTGTTCCACGGCCAGGACGAAAGCCACACTGCTCCTCCTGAATCCGAGGTTCGACCTCCCGAAGGACCCTCCTCTCCAGCATCCCTGTAAATAGACCTTACCAGGGAGGCTGAGGAGTGTGATTCCTCTGTAGTTGGACCCCCCGGTCCCCCTTCTTAAAGAGGGGAACCACCACCAATCCAGAGGTACCGTCCTCGAGGTTCATGCGATGTTGCAGAGGCATGTCAGCCAGGACAGCCCCACAACATCCAGAGCCTTTAAAAACTCCAGGCGGATCTCATCCACCCCTGGGGCCTTGCCCCCGAGGGTTTTTTTAACTACCTCAGTGACTTCCTGATGTTAAGGATTAAAGCTGTCTTCACTTTGAAAATAGTTGAACGTATTGAAAGAATGACTATGATAGGGAAACAAAGAAAAATTAAAGTTCTAATTACTGCATATAAAACCATGCTCAATATAGTTAATGCTAAATAATCGATAACCGAATTAATGATTAAGAAGAAATTTAATGAATAAGTCAAAGTCAAAGTCAGCTTTATTGTCAATTTCTCCACATGCCAAAGACACACAAAGAAACCGAAATTTTGTTCCCCCTATCCCACGGTGACAAGACATGGCTCACAACAGACAAACAAGTAAACAAGTATAACAAAAGCGTGCTGAATAAATAATGAATAAAAAACACAACAATAAATAAATAAATAAGAGGAGCAAAAAAAAAAAGGAGCAAGTGCGCGTACAGCAGACATTCCCGAAAATAGCGCAACAGTGCCGCACGCTACGCAGAAGGGGGTAGCGAGTTCAGGGCCCTAACAGCCTGGAGAAAGAAGCTGTTGGCGAGTCTGGTGGTGCGGGAGCGCAAGCTCCTGTACCTCTTCCCAGAGGGCAGAAGGTCAAACAAAGAGTGAGCCGGGTGACTCACATCTCTGGCAATCGAGGTTGCCTTGCGGGCGAGATGGGAGGTGTAAATGTCCTTCAGGGAGGGGAGCGAAGCACCAATAATCTTACCAGCCGTATTCACTATGCGCTGCAGAAAAATAATTACAAGTTTAAAGTCACTTTAAAAAGAATTGAACGGATTTAAAGAATGACAACGATAGGGAAATAAATACATTTTGAAGTTCTAATTGCTGCATATAAAACCATGCTCAACATAGTTAATACGAAATAATCGATAACCGAATTAAGGATTAAAAAGAGATTTAATGAATAAGCAAGAAAAAGAATTACGAGTCGCAAAAAACAACACTCACCTGTCTCAGAACAAAAGAGGGTACAAAAGGTCTAAAATCCTATTTGGTTGAACAAATCGAGTGATCGGCTCTCCTTTGTTCCAAAATCCGAATTCTGTTTATAGAAGAAGAAAGGTCTGGCCATGAGGAGCTTAGCCAACGCCGTAACATTGGCGTTTTCCCCTTTCTGCCCGAAGCGGCTGTCTCCTCTGCCTTCCTCGAAGCTTAAAATTTGACAAAGTCCAATTCGAAGCTTAAAATTTGACAAGGTCCAATTCGAAGACTCTGGAAATTCATTTTCGTAGATTTTGGTTCAATCTCTAAAAGAATGAAAAATCCATCTACGTCTAAACGGCGTTCTTTACTCCGGGCAACGTCACGGCCATCACCCTGACTAGGAAGAACCGCCTCGCTCCGTGTCAGGACAACATATTCCTAGGCTTCTGGCATTACCTCATCGGAATATGTAGGTGAAAGGTCAGAATCCCTGCACCAGGTCATAAAAATATCTACGTGAAAGGTCAGAATCCCAGCACCAGGTAATAGGAATATCTAGGTGAAAGGTCAGAATCCCTACAACAGGTCATAAAAATATATAGGTGAATATCTGGTCGATTCCAATAGTGTAACAAACAACCTCTTTTGTCTCCCCACAACTTAATACATTCATGTATCAATTGAACAACAATGTTAAATACAGGTTGGATAAAACATTCCAACATTAAAATCATATATCTTGTCTAGTAACAATCAATCTTCACACATAATCATACTTAGCCATAATAATGGGTTCTTCTAACTTTAACATTTATATTGATATTGCTAAAGCTGTTACATCTTAAAATTATGGCATAGCAAACTCGTATTCCAAAATTTTGTGTTGCTACGTGTTTGAACAGGTCCTATCCTCCCAATTGCTAATGATTTAATTTATTACATTTGTTAGTTTCCATCAGGTCACCCCTATGTCAAGCTTTTACACCATCTCCTGGTGAAATTTTGTAACGACTACATGTTTTGGGATAGCCAATGTGCCTGGGCCAAATTCGATACCCAATTTTACACCATCTTGTACCACCATGCCACTTGACAACTTTAGCAGCTGCTGCTTTTGCGCATGCACAAAGTAAAGCATTGGTTGATGAGGCAGATGAATGAAAGCTGCTTCCACTTTTTCCTGATTGATTAGATCTAGTTTTCATCTTGACTCAATGTAGAACACTAACTTCTCAGTCTTTTAACTGTGTTGTCCTCTCTGCAGTGTAGCAACTGAAGCTCCCCAACAAATTAAACTGCAATAACCAGGAGTCTGTGCTGTAGTTAACATTTCACTGTCGTTTACTGAAGATTCCTGTATTACATGGCAGAGTGAAAAGTGCAACAAAACAAGGATTGACTGTTTTTAGCATATAGCGTTAGCATGGCATATAGCGTTAGCATTTTAGCAAAAAGCATGTAAATCCATGTAAATAAAAACGATCTTTTTAAACTATTTATTACCTTCTTTTCCAACATTAAACTCAACTTAATCTAACAATTATTCAATTTAAGAATAAACTTGACTTACGAATTTGCTTCTAGCATCCATCATGGTCAGAAATTAGTAGAAAATTTGTAGAAACTCTTTTTGTACAGATAGAAAACAGGCAGAACGTAACTCACAACAAAGCAGGAAGCGGTAGGTAAATTACAGGAAATTATATAAAAATAAAAGCATCTACATACTGCCTTTATGATACGAAATCATATCAAAATAAAAGCATCTACATACTACCTTTATGGCGACACAGTAACGATAATTCAGCCCACAGACAGGACATGCCTTGCAGTATGTAGAAAAGCCTCAAAAAAAAATCAGAAGGAACAGACATACAGTAGGTGTTAGAGGTTGATTATCATTATCTACAAGTAATTCACTGTGCACCTACTGTACAGCACTGACTTAATATTTACTTTGATTTTAGTTTTACATCCATATATGTATACATATCCTTATATATACAGGGTCCGGCAAAATGATCTGACAACTTTTTGGATTTAAAAAAAAAACACAAATAAAGTAAAGAAACATAGAAACAGAAATATAATGCCATTTTGTTTCATTTGGTTTTAGAAATTAAATCAGTCAAATGGTAGACGTTATTGTCCACACACTGTCAAAGGCGGTCATGAAAGTTGTCCATAACTCGGCGGATCATTTCATGGGGAATGGCAGCAATTTCTTTCTGTTTCGTTTTAATGCTGATCCACTGACTCTGAAGTTAGTAACCCACAACAAGATTGTGTTTCGAGCAGGTACGGGATCATGTCTACCAAGTCTGAAGCGCGAACGGAACGCTCGTTGTGTTGCAGTTACAAATTCATTCTTGATAAACGTTTCCACAATGAAAGTGTGATGCTCAATGGTCCAATTCATGTTAGCAACTGAAACGAAACAAAATAACATTATTCGAAAACGAAACGGAAATGAAACGAAACAAAATAAAACTGCATTATATGTACTTTTTGAAAATAAAAAAACTATTTTGTTTCTTTAATTTATTTGTATTTTATTAAATCTACAAATGTGTCAGATCATTTTGGCGGACCCTGTATATCCGTACGTTTAATTGGAATAATTAGGCCAGTGGTTCTTAACCTTTTTGAAGGTACCGAACCCCACCAGTTTCATATGCGCATTCACCGAACGCCTCTTTAGTGAAAAATAAAATTATTCTTTTCAAATTCAAGATGTTTTTAACTAGTACACAAAAACACAATGCATGACCTGACAACAACTTACATACCTGCAAATCAGTGTGACTTTTGCTGTTGCCTTTGTGTTCTTGTTTCTTTTCTTTCCACCTTTCTCTTTCTTTTTGTCTGTGACGGAGATTTGGCCCCCAATAATGCGTCCATTCGGCGACGCCAGCGCCTTCTACCGTGTGAAGATCAGCTCGCCACAGGCGAATATTTCGCCTGGATGGCTGCGCGCATCGGTTAGGAACGGTGTGACTGTTTGATGTCAATGACTGCTTTATTACAGTGTTACAGCTAGCTAGGATTGTTTTTGATTCGGAAAGGAGAAAGTTCACAGAAGCACCTCATCCACACAGTCACTCACAAGTCAAAGAGCACGGCCAGACACCCTTTATTCTTTATTCTTATTTATAGCTTTAGAGCAGTGGTTCTTAACCTTTTTGGAGGTACCGAACCCCACCAGTTTCATATGCGCATTCACCGAACACTCGCTAGTGAAAAATAATTTTTTCAAATTCTTGTTTTATACTGGTGCACAAAATGAGCCGTGCATGAACATCACCTTGTTCAAAGAACAAAACCAACAAAATGCATGAATGCACAACAAATTACATATTGGCAAATCAGAATTTACACAATAAATCAGGTTTCTTCGGACCTCCTCAGTGGAGGCTCTGCCGAAACCCCTGATACCGACTCACTGAACCCCAATGGTTCAATCTAACCCAGGTTAAGAACCACTGCTTTAGAGCTTTAGTGTCTCTTCCATCTAATTCATATAGCATCAAAATGATCATCTCAGTCCACCTGATATTGTCATCTGCATATTGCTTCTCTTCTAATAAAATGCCAACAGACTTCGATGTGTCAAACGCAGGAGTGTCAAACGCACAGCACGCGGGCTGGAATCGGCCCGCCAGGGGGTTTAAGCCGGCCCGGAGATGAATTTGCATTACCGCTTTTTTTGGCCTAAAAGTCGCTCGGAATATAGGTCGCATTCGCCATATAACGCACAATAACGTGAAAAAAACATATATAAGTCGCTCCGGAGTATAAGTCGCATTTTGGGGGAAATTTATTCGACAAAATCCAACACCAATAACAGACATGAACAAGCAACAACAGGCTAAACGATAGGTATGCTAACGTGACATAAACTCAAATGAAGAGCTGAGAACGGGCCTGACGTAACATTCAGAGTTATTCAAATAACTATTACATATATAACACGTTTATAAAACCATCTGTGTCACTCCAATTCATTAAATCCATCGATAGTCCTTTATGTCAACAATGCCGCAGTGCGCGCCGCTGACGGCAGTTGCACTTCAAAATATTCCACAGGCCCATATAACGATATATAAATGATATATCAAATAACTATTATATAAGCAATAATATTATCAAACCATCTGTGTCACTCCAAATCATTAAATCCATCGATCGTCATTTATGTCAACAATGCCGACCGGGTGCGTGCAGCTGACGGCGCTTGGACTTCAAAATATTCCACAGGCCCATATAACGATATATAAATTATATATCAAATAACTATTATATAAGCAATAACATTATCAAACCTTCTGTGTCACTTCAAATCATTAAATCCATCCATCCATCCATTTTCTGAACCGCTTAGTCCCCACGGGGGTCGCGGGCGTGCTGGAGCCTATCCCAGCCGTCATCGGGCGGTAGGCGGGTGACACCCTGAACCGGTTGCCAGCCAATCGCAGGGCACATAAATGCTGAAAAGTACATACAGATTTTGGAGCAACATATGCTGCCATCCAAGCGACGTCTTTTTCATGGACGCCGCTGCTTATTTAAGCAAGATAATGCCAAGCCACATTCTGCACGTGTTACAACAGCGTGTCTTCGAAGTAAAAGAGTCCATGTTCTCTCCTTGCAATCCAGACCTGTCTCTCATTGAAAATGTGTGACACTTTATGAAGCGTAAAATACGACAGGGAAGACCCTGGACTGTTGAACAACTGAAGCGGTTCATCAAGCAAGAATGGGAAAGAATTCCACATGAGAAGCTAAGAGAATTAGTCTCCTCTCTTCCAAAACGTTTATTGAGTGTTATTAAAAGGTAAGGTGATGTAACGAAGTGGTAAATTAATTAAGTTGATTATTATTTGAAAAATAAAATAAACTTTGAGTTTGAGCATTAAATATGTTGTCTTTGTACGGTATTTTTCGGACTATAAGTCGCAGTTTTTTTCACAGTTTGGGTGGGGGGGGCAACTTATACTGAGGAGCGACTTATATGTGAATTTTTTCACAAATTTTCAAAATAAAAAAAAAAGTGAAACCATGATAAACGAACCACGATGTAGCAAGGGATTACTGTGATTTGAATTTCAAGTGACGTCAGCGGCGCGGCGGCGGTTTACATAAAGGACAAAGATTCTATCACGGGATGACAAAAATGACAAAGGGCCCCACGTACTCCCGGCATCAGCGGCTTTGTATGTAAATGACACGGAGGATGAAGACTTTGAAGGATTTAATGATTTGGAGTGACACAGAAGGTTTGAAAAACTATTATGGCTTTTATGCACGCCCGGTCCTACTCTACGGAGCTCTCTTTCACCTCCGTGGATGGAAGTCGGGGGCCGGCGCTCGGCCGGGTGGCTGTCCGGGGACGGTGGATGGGGCTCGGACATGGCTTTTATGCACGCCCGATCCTATTTTATGGAGCTCTCTTCCACCTCCATGGCTGGAAGTGCCACCTCCGGGGATGGAAGTCCACGCCGCCACACGCCTGGAAGTCGACGCCGGTGCTTGGGGCCGTGTGGCGGTGAACTATTTATGTTATAATTATTTGATATATTTTATTTCGTGTAGCAACTTGTATATGTTTTTATCGTTACAGTTCAGTAGTTGTTGGCTCGTTGAACTCTTGTTTTGTTAAATAAAGAGCCGTTTACCAAACCCACGTCTTTCCTTGTACTTTGTTAGCGCTACAATATTGTTATTGATTTGGAGTGACACAGATGGTTTGATAATATTATTGCTTATATAATAGTTATTTGATATATAATTTATATATCGTTATATGGGCCTGTGGAATATTTTGAAGCGCACCCGGCCGGCATTGTTGACATAAAGGACGATCGATGGATTTAATGATTTGGAGTGACACAGATGGTTTGATAATATTATTGCTTATATAATAGTTATTTGATATATAATTTATACATCGTTATATGAGTCTGTGGAATATTTTGAAGTGCAACCACCGTCAGCTGCGCGCACCTGACATAAAGGACGATCGATGGATTTAATGAATTGGAGTGACACAGATGATTTTTATAAACGTGTTTTTCATGTAATAATTATTTGAATAACTCTGAATGTTACGTCAGGCCTGTTCTCAGCTCTTCGTTTGTGTTTATGTCACGTTAGCATGCCTATCGGTTAGCCGGTTGTTGCTCATTCATGTCTGTTCTTGGTGTTGGATTTTGTCAAATAAATTTCCCCCAAAATGCGACTTATACTCCGAAGCGACGTATATATGTTTTTTTTCACATTATTGTGCATTTTATGGCTAATGCGACCTATATTCCGAGCGACTTTTAGGCCGAAAAATACGGTAGTGTATTCAATTGAATATAGGTTCAAAGGGATTTTCAAATCATTGTATTTTGGTTTTATTTACATTTTACACAATTTCCCAACTTCAACCGAATCCGGTTTGTATCTCCTACTCCGCTATCCTAAATTGACAGCATTGGCTGCAAAAATACCTACCTTTATGAGCAAGTTTTCTTACTAATGAACATTAATAAAACAATGCCACGCTCAAAGCTCACACATAAGCACTTAAATGAGATTCTGAAACTGGCTGCTACTCAGGATGTAATGCCTGAGATTGATGCACTTGTGCAGGCTAAAATATGCTACTGTAATTTCCGGACTATAAATCGCGTTTTTTTTTCGTAGTTTGGGTGGGGGGGCGACTTATACTCAGGAGCGACTTATATATGTTTTTTTTTCACAAATTTTTACTTGATCATTAAGACATCACTAACAAGCATAGTTGACCACTTCCCATGTTATTTTTAGTATAGTTGATCACTTCACATGCTTTTATATCTTTATCTTGAACATATTCAAAACATAAAAAATAGAGAAAACATCAAATAAAGCAATTCACACTTTAAAGCACCATATCCAAGTCCACTGTCTGCTGTATGTACTGCTGTTGCTCCATTTTTGCTCCTATTATATTTATTATTATTATTTATTATTATTTGTTTATTTATCATTTATTCAACACTCTTATTTATTCATTGTTTGTGCCTTCTTGGTTTTTTTTACTATCTCACCAAGGGATAGTGGAAACGTAATTTCAATCTCTTTGTGTGTCTTAGTATATAAAAAAAAAAATCAACAATAAAGCAGACTTTCACTTTGATAAAACAACCAAAAAAAATTATATTTTCAGACGAAACTGGATGAGGGCGCTCTAAATTTCACCGTTGGCCGTGACTCATCAACTGGGTGGGCTTAAGATAAATGGCACCAAAAAGAAACTCATATTTTGCAGGTTACAAACTTCAAGTTGTAAAATATGCAGCTGAAAACAGTAATCGAGCAGCAGAAAGAAAGTTTGGAGAACCGTGATGTACCAATGGATTACTATTTCAAGTGACGTCAGTAGCGCGGCGCGGCGGTTGTTTACATACAAACGTGCCCACATAAGGACTCCCGGCATCATTAGCGATGATCATTTCTAAGTGACACGGAGGACAAAGAGTTTGAAGGAATTAAGGATTTGGAGTGACATAGAAGGTTTGAAAAACTGTTATGGCTTTTACGCACGCCCGGTCCTACTCTACTGAGTCGGGGGCCGGCGCTCGGCCGAGTGGTTGTCCGCGAACGGTGCGCGGGGCTCGGACATGGCCATTACGCACGCCCGGTCTGTCAGGAAGTCCACGCTGCCACACGCTTGGAAGTTTGTTTTGTTTAATAAAGAGCCGTTTACCAAACCCACGTCTATCCTTGTACTTTGTTAACGCTACAATATAGTTATATAGTAGATCTGTGGATTAAAGACGAGGCTGATGTCAGGGCGCACGCGCGGCGATGTTGACAAAGGACGAGGAATTTGATCGATGGATTTAATGGAATTAAAGTGCACGGATGGTTTGATAATATTATTGGCTTGTATTATAGTTATTTGAAATATAGTTTATCTATCGTTATATGAGCCTGTGGAATATTTTGAAGTGCAAGCGCCCTCAGCCGTGCGCACCCATTGTTGACAAAGAACGATCGATGGATTTAATGAATTGGCACCGATGGTTTTATAAACATGTTATTCATGTAATAGTTGTCCTTAATCACTCTATGTGTTACGTCAGGCCCGTTCTCAGCTTTTTGTTTTTGTTTGTCACGTTAGCATACCTATCGTTTAGCCTGTTGCTGCTATTTAATGAATTGGAGTGACACCGATGGTTTTATAAACATGTTATTCATGTAATAGTTGTCCTTAATCACTCTATATGTTACGTCAGGCCCGTTCTCAGCTCTTTGTTTGAGTTTGTCACGTTAGCATACCTATCGTTTAGCCTGTTGTTGCTATCGTTTAGCCTGTTGTTGCTCGTTCATGACTGTTTTTGGTGTGGGATTTTGTCGAATAAATTGCCCCCAAAATGCGACTTATACTCCGGAGCGACTTATATATGTTTTTTTTCACTTTTTGGGGCATTTTATGGCTGGTGCGACTTATACTCCAGAGCGACTTATACTCCGGAAAATACGGTAAGTTACAGTTACAAATACTGAGCAAGACTACATTCTATGGAATGCTGCTTTGAACGTTGCACTATAAAATAAACAAATGTGAATCCCTCGCAACATTGTGGTTCGTTTATCGCGGTTTCACTACATCGCAGATTTTTTTCCAAACTTAAAAAGATTTAAACATTAAAATAAAACTTCTAAATTGAGGAATTATGGCACGAAACTTGCTCACACGCCAGCAGAAGGCAAGGAGTGCCCACACACAGTGCAGTTCGTACACTTGTACCTTTTTATAATAAAATGTTATAATAATAATAAGAGTTCTAAAAACATTTACAGTGTTGTACCTTGTTATAGAATTTTTTTATAATAATAAGAGTTCTAAAAAAATATTTACAGTATGTACACTTGTACCTTGTTATAAAAAAATTATAATAACAAAATTGTTTCTAAAAACATATTTACAGTATGCGTTAAGAAGTCTCCATGTTATTTATGTTATTCAGCCGTGCTTTGATTTGAGGTAGGGTTTATTTTGAAGGCCATTTTCAGGCAATACCACTTCCTGTTTTACGTTCGTGTACAGATGTCGGTTACAGTGGTACAGGAGTCATTGACGATGTAAGTGGGTCTCCTAACAAGAAATCAAAGTCAAAGTCTGCTTTATTGTCAATTTCTTCACATGGCAAGACACACAAAGAGATCGAAATTGCGTTTCCTACTATCCCACAGTGACAAGACATATTACATATTATATTATATTATATTATATTACATTATATTATATTATATTGGTCTATGGACAAAAAAAACAGTCAAGTAAACAATACAGAACGTAAAAACAAGAAGGCACATACAATGAATAAATAAGAGCAATGAATAAATAATAAATATATAAATATGAGCAACATGGTTGAAATGGAGCAATTGTGCATACAGCAGACAGTCAGAATATAGCGCAAAAATACAGGAGGAGTAGTGCAAGGCAGCCAACATGGCCCAAAAGGCCAGGACGTTATGCAGCCAAGGGTGGAGGGGGGAGAGAGTTCAGGATCCTAACAGCCTGGAGTATGAAGCTGTTGGTGAGTCTGCTAGTGCGGGATCGCAGGCTTCTGTACATCTTCCCAGAGGGAAGTAGATCAAACAAAGTGTGAGCGGGTTGACTCACATCACTCACAATTGTGTGAGATGGGAGGTGTAAATGTCCTTCAGGAAGGGGAGTGAAGCACCAATAATCCCACCAGCTGTGTTCACTATGTGCTGCAGGGCCATCCATCCATCCATCCATTTTCTGAACCGCTTAGTCCCCACGGGGGTCGCGGGCGTGCTGGAGCCTATCCCAGCCGTCATCGGGCAGTAGGCGGTGGACACCCTGAACTGGTTGCCAGCCAATCGCAGGGCACACAGAGACAGACAACCAGTCGCACTCACACTCACACCTAGGGACAATTTGGAGTCTTCAATCGGCCTACCAAGCATGTTTTTGGAATGTGGGAGGAAACCGGAGTGCCTGGAGAAAACCCACACGGGCCCGGGGAGAACATGCAAACTCCACACAGGGAGGGCCGGAGGTGGAATCGAACCCGCACCCTCCTAACTGTGAGACGGACGTGCTACCCAGTGCGCCACCGAGCCGCTGCTGCAGGGCCTTCATGTTGTATTCAGTGCAGCTTCCACCCCACACAGCGATACAACTGGAGAGGACACTCTCAATGGTGCCACAGGAGAATGTGTTCATGATGGCTGGTGGAGCACTTGCTCGCCTGAGTTTCTGCAGGAAGTACAGGCGGCGCTGAGCTTTCTTCGCCAGTGATGCAGTGTTGGTGGTCCAGGAGAGGTCTTCACTGATGTGCACCCCCAGGTGCTGCTCACTCTCTCCACCACAGCACCGTTGATGGTCAGTTGCAGGTGTTGGGTGTGACCCTTGCGGAAGTCAACAACAATCTCCAATCTCAGTAGGAGGTTGTTGTCCCTTCACCATGTGGTCAGAAGGTCGACCTCCGACCTGTATTGAGTTTCGTCGCCCTTGGTGATGAGACCCATCAGAGTCATGTCGTCAGCAAATTTCACTGAATGATTACATGTGTCTAACCTTTAGGACAATGTAGTATTGCTCCAAATGTTTGTTTGAATTCCTTTAGCGGTCCGTTTTCGCATGTTAGCACGATCGCGAATTAGCATCTTTCCACTAACTCGTTATACTGCCCAGTACTTCTTGTTAACATGTTACACGCACACACGTATAATATTTACATTTTCAATATTCATACAAAATTTTCTGTATGTCATTTATACTATTAATGTATTATTTACATGTTTGAAACAATTATTTATTGTTCTAATAATAAAATATGCACTTAAATGGTTTCATATACATTTATTGACACACAAAAAATGTACAATTTGGAATTTGCATGTTTCCTCCCACATCCCAAAAACGTAAATGGTAGGCCAATTTACCATTCCAAATTGTCTGTGACTGTGAATATTTGTTTGTTTGTTTGTTTGTTTGTTTGTGACCTCGGATTGCCTGGCAACCAATTCACGGTGTACCCCTCCTACCGCTCATGGAATAGGCTCCACGCTCGCGACCCAGTTCGGAAGATGAATGAACGAATGCTCAATAATATACACGGTCCTATTTAACTTGTCTCTCATTTCCATTTGTATAGATGAATTGGTACACTAAAAGAACAGCACTGACTGGCATCTATAACACCACTGAGCTTGTGATGCTTCAGGACTCCTCCCCAGACTTCCAGGACACTTGGAACTTCCTTGACAACCGTATTCAGGATATAGCCAGCATGGTCTCTTCTGCCAAACAGGTATAGTGCAGCCACAGATTTCACAAGGGACATGAAAATAGGATTTGTGTGTGTGTGTGTGTGTGTGTGTGTGTGTGTGTGTGTGTGTGTGTGTGTGTGTGTGTGTGTGTGTGTGTGTGTGTGTGTGTGTGTGTGTGTGTGTGTGTGTGTATATGCGCGCGCGTGCAAATGTCTTTATAGTGACTGAAAACACAATTTCTCATTATTTTGTGACATTGAAATATGACTGATGGCAACCTGCGGTTTGGCAAATGCATAGTCACCTCATGAATGGCTCGAACTGTAAACTATGTGTCTAGAAAGGGTGATGGTGCCTTCCTGGTTAGGGTGAAGGCCGTCCATCTTCAGCAGGTTAAGGCAGCCCCAGAAAGAGGACCAATTAGCTACAAACTGCAGTCCCAGATTTTTGCAGAAGCTAGACAGCTACCGATTAAGGTATAAGGTCTGCTAAACCTCTCATCATTGCCAAGCATGTTTTGGGGATGTGGGAGGAAACCGGATGACCCGGAGAAAACCCACACAGGGACGAGTGAACATGCAAACGCCACACAGGGAGGGCCGGAGGTGGAATCAAACCCTCACCCTCCGAACTGTG